>NC_090725.1:295157988-295167988 GCF_036898095.1 Palaemon carinicauda | reverse complement strand
GCCTGATTTCTTTTTTTAATTTCAATTTTATTTTGGGACGAAAACATCAAGTTTCCATGTTTTTTTCTTTTTTCACTAAGGACTTTTAGACTAAAAATCCCCTTGAATTTTTTTTTCATACAGTATATTTTTGTGCCAAGACCATCAAGTATCCACTTCTTTCTTTTTTTTTTACTACCATTAAAGAAGTCTTTAAAAGTAAAACCCTAAGAAAAACCCATTGTATACGGTTGTTAAACACTAAAGCCCAACAGGGAGCCTTTTTTTACAGGTTTAAAGTGAAGCTTCCGATGAAGCATAATCATCGACATTTTTTTTTCTTTTATTGTGAAATACAAATTTACAATCTTACATTTTATAACGTATATATATATATATATATATATATATATATATATATATATATATATATATATATATATATATATATATATAGATATATATATATTTATATATATATATATATACATATATATATATATATATATATATATATATATATATATATATATATATATATATATATATTTTATATATATATATACACACCATAGTATATTTACATAA
Source organism: Palaemon carinicauda (assembly GCF_036898095.1). Lineage (NCBI taxonomy): Eukaryota > Metazoa > Arthropoda > Malacostraca > Decapoda > Palaemonidae > Palaemon > Palaemon carinicauda. Next base: position 295,167,421 of record NC_090725.1, on the reverse strand, counting down.
ATAATTTTTCATTTTACATATAATGTATTTACTATTAAAATTTTTACTATTTTAAATGTTTTTAAAGTAAAAATATATTTAGTGAATACTTTTTTAATAGAAGTTTTAAATCCTATTTGATTTACATATAATGTATTTACTATTAAAATTTTTACTATTTTAAATGTTTTTAAAGTAAAAAATATATTTAGTGAATACTTTTTTAATAGAAGTTTTAAATCCTATTTGATTTACATTAAACGTATTTATCAACGACACATTTATGCGAACGAAAGCTCGTGACTCTCTGAGGCAAGAGCTTCCAGTCCCTTCCAGTCTCGTCCCTCTGACGTGGGTTAACTCTGGGTTAACTAGCATCGAAGCCTCTTATTTTTTTTTATTCTCGTAACGCATTGCACAACGCCTTCCAGGAACCATTGAAACCACAGAATAATTCTGCCCCCAGATGAGTTTCACAAGCAGAAACATCGTTTGTGGAGGAGATAAGGGATGGAAGATGATGCTGAATAGGCCTCTTCGCGGTTGGGTGTTCAGCGTGAGGTCCTGGAAAGGTTAAGAGAGTTGAGTTCAGGGCAAAGGAGGATGGCTAATGGCAGTTGCGGTCAGGGGCTGAGGATGGGATGTAGGGGGGAGCTAGAGGCTAGAGGTATCAGTACCAGAGCCATTTTATATCCAACGGATGCATTAGTTTCTAAAGGCATTGCGGAATCACGGGTTATGTAAATTTCATGGGAATGTTCACGTTTCCGAGTTGCTTTCACTTAGTTATGTTATGTTTGCCAAGATTTTCTATTGGAAGTGAAAGTATTGTATTCAACGCTATTGATGTAATAAAACGCTGACATAACTTCACATTTCTTTGTTGCATACTACATTGTTTCCAAGAAAAAGTTATCACATGCAAGCATGTACCCAAACTCACACGCTTATAAATTCATACACATATATACGCTTATAAATGCGGTGTATAATATATATATATATATATATATATATATATATATATATATATATATATATATATATATATATATATATATATATAAATTTTGCACATTTAGACGTGTTTTTCATATTCAAATAAGCAATATATTTTTGATACATTAATGTCTGAATTCTCTTAACGACCTCGGGACCAGAGCCCCGGGCAAAATCACATAAAAACAATAGTTTCTGACAGGCCGGGAGTCGAACCCTAGTTCAGGAAACTTGTATGTACAGTGACATACCACTTGGCCACGAAGAAAAGAAAGATTTGAGTATATATATATATATATATATATATATATATATATATATATATATATATATATATATATATATATATATATATATATATATATATATATATATATATATATATTTACTGTATGTATTCCACTGCAGAACAAAGGCCTTCCACTTACGTCTGTTTATGTCTTTCTATGCCAGTCCAAAGCCTGAAACTTTCTAATTTCGAAAATCCATCGTCTTTTCTTCCTTCCCCTGCTTCTTTTTGTTTTTCTTAATGTCCATCTTTTATCTGTCATTCTTGTTATATGTCCTTTCCTGTTCATTTCATTTTCTTACACCGTTTCTCTTAAAATTGATTAGTTCCAGAGTAAAAAAATAGTTTTAAAATTTAAAGCAAGATGAAGGATTTGAGTTTGACCGTAATTCTCTAAGCTACTTAAATAACATTTTATCCCAACACGTCAAACCACTGCACACACCTAGGAAAAAGATTTTGATAGGGGACTTTATTTCTCGAAATATGATAAGATGAACATAAAAGAGCTTGGAAAAAACTTTTTATACAAAAATTAATAATTAAAACAATATATATCGAGAGGTTGTCAGATTATGAATGTATCTTTAAAGCAATAAAGCAAGGATTGGCAACTACTGGAAATAGAAATAAGACGTACGAAAGTAACCGCAACATTTAAGGAGATGGGTGAAAATTGGATAAGGGATAAAGCCATACATGTTGAAGAAGTCCGTGAGGATTATGCATATTCCATTATGGAGTCAGTGTCAGTAGCTCTTTGGGATATGGATAAAGAATTTGAGCGATGAAGTATTTACGTTTCCACGCTTAACAATATCCACACAGAATTTTAGGTTATAGGAGAAGTAGGCCTATTGAATTCCAAGATACAGAACAGGTATCTTGAGTCCTGCAGTATTTCCCCATCCATGCACAACAATAAGAGCTACACTGCAGTGCTTCTGCATTATTATTATTATTATTATTATTATTATTACTATTATTATTATTATTATTATTATTACTATTATTATTATTATTATAACCTTCCCAAGAGGAAAGTGGCCAGTGAACAATTACTGTGCAATAACTCCTTGGGTGAAGAAGAATTGTTTGGTAATATCAGTGTTGTCAGGTGTATGAGGACAGAGGAGAATATGTAAAGGATAGGCCAACTATTCGGTGTGTGTGTGTGTGTTTAAGCAATGGGAAAATTAACTGTAACCAGAGAGAAGGATCCAATGTAGTACTGTCTGGCAAGTCAAAAGACCCTATAACTCTCTAGCGGTAGTATCTCAACGGGTGGCTGGTGCCCTGGCCAACTTTCTACCTAGCCTTCCACCTGGCGATTTAGTCCGTGGGGATAAATGAATGCGGATAGAGGTAGGCTACCACGTTTTTGTAGCGCTCCTGCACTCTTAATAGTCTTTTGGTGGTCATACGTATCAAAATAAGCTTTCTGATTTCCAAGCCGAGTGATTTCAACTCTGGTGTAAATAGCCTTCTCACTAGCTAAATAAGACAAGGATTTTGGCTATGTTGTAATAACCAAGGTCTATAGAATGGGTAGACCTTGTATTCTTTAGACCTTGGGAGGAAGTATAGATTTATGTTTTATGTACGGAGGCCTGGGAGAGAGTGCACAGACAGTGCAGGAACTGCGGAGACAGATTACTACAATATAGACACGTATATTGGAAATGAATAGGATAAGCGTTTCTTTTTCTCATGGGCAAGAAAAAACTGTCTCTGGATTTTATGTCAATAAATATTACTGCTAATTGCATGTTCGAGACTTGATGTAATCTTTATTTTCCATAGAACTATATCACAACTCATTCTACATAATTAAGAGTTTATGAAATAATTTATGATAAATAGAATATTCAATTTTAATGATTGTCGAGTGTATTTGTCTGAGCATAAGAGTAAATATACCAATACAAATTTGATACTTTTTTTTTTGTTATCTTGTGAACTGATCGATTAAAAAGAGAGAGAGAGAGAGAGAGAGAGAGAGAGAGAGAGAGAGAGAGAGAGAGAGAGAGAGAGAGAGAGAGAGAGAGAGAGAGAGAGAGAGACTGGTTTAGATTGATGAAAAAACAAAACGAAATGTTTAATTAAAAATGGTCTTGCTAATAGTAGAAAATAGTTGTATTTCTTTCATATACACATATTGAATTTTGAAGAGAGAGAGAGAGAGAGAGAGAGAGAGAGAGAGAGAGAGAGAGAGAGAGAGAGGAGAGAGAGAGAGAGAGAGAGAGAGAGAGAGTAATCTGACTCCTCTCTAAACCTTTCCCTTTAACTCTAACTTTTTTTTTTTTTTTTTTTTTTTTTGCAAATGGAGAATAACATCTAAACGCCCTAATTCCAATGCCTGTTACTATAATACGTCCCTCCATACACGAGAGCTGCTTAGATTTTATGTGTTTTCTTTTATATCTTGTGGGAATAATATAGGGTTGTGGTGGGCTATGTGGAAACGTCCCTGACGTTAATTCCTTTGCTCTCCGCAACCTCACCATCCTTGTGATCTAAGGATGAGGGGTTTTGGGGAGCCTATAGGTCTATTTGCTGAGTCATCAGCAGCCATTGCATGGCCCTCCTTGGTCCTAGCTGATCATATGTATATATAGTCAGTCTCTAGGGCATGTCCTGCTTGATAGGGCAATGTCACTGTCCCTTGCGGCCTTTAAAACCTTTAAACACCACGTGGAGTCCTTCGACCACTCCTCTCATTGATGATGTCCTAGTTAACCAAGATAAGTTCAAGTAACTGTATATATGAAGACTTAAGAAGATGCCTGAATGCAAGAGGTGCATGCTCACAAGAATATAAAAAAGTCGTTTTAAGTGATTACGCTAAAAGACCTATTCACGCAGCACTACTTTTAAATATGTAGATGCCGAACTAAAAATAGATTGACAACTGTTAACCAGTAACGGATATCCAAAGACGATGGTCGAAGTAGCTATAAAAAATAGAAATTTGAAGAAACTCAAGAGCCGCAACATCAAACATAGGTAGAGAGTTGTAAATTTAGAGTTTTTATTGTTGTGATCCCTCCCCCCCCTTTTTTTTTTTTTTTTTTTTTTTTTTTTTTTTTGTACCATCTCGTTCATGATAATTATATGAATAATAGAGATATTCAGTTTGAGTCACTTACATTATTACCTTTTAATGAACCACACATAAAATGAGAACAGTTCGAAAATGTGTGCATTTGACTTCCGTTTACGAATCAGATATTTTTTGAAAATTTGTTGTTTTTATTGTTAATATATATATATATATATATATATATATATATATATATATATATATATATATATATATATATATATATATATATATATATATATATATATATATATATATATATATATATATATTATAGCATAATTTGAAATCTAAAGTCTGGATATAATAAATAAGTCTGAAATATTCTGGGATCGTATGCAGAGATTACCTACAATACGGATTTTCCTATTACGCACGGATTGTCAAATTCGGCAGCGGATCACGGCGGATGTGGCGAACATACACAAGCCCTACCTAGGACACAGTACGCATGTATTACGGATTCCTCGCGGATAGAAATTGATGTTCTATCCTCAGCCATCTGCGGCCTCCATGCGTAAGTGTGATAAGGGCAGCCATAAGAAGGGTTGTGGTGGCCGATGTGGTAACGTCCCTGACTGGTGAACGCCAGACTGGGGTTCAAGTCCCGCTCAGACTCTTTAGTTTCTTTGGTCGCTGCAATCTCACCATACTTGTGAGTAAAGGATGGGGCATTTGTGGAAGCCTATTAGGTCTGTCTGCTGATTCATCAGCAGCCATTGCCTGGCCCTCCTTGGTCCTATCTTGGGTGGAGAGGGAGCTTGGGTGCTGATCATATGCATATATGGTCAGTCTCTAGGTCATTGTCCTACTCGATAGAGCAATGTCACTGTCCCTTGCCACTGCCATTCATGGGCGGCCTTTAAACCTTTAAATAGGAGGTAATTGTTTTATGTGGTGTCAGTTATCACCATTCGTATAATTATACATAGAACATAAAGCCAAACGATATTGCGAATCGTGTTAAGAAGGAGAGAGAGAAAGAGAGGGTACATTCATCATTTCTAAAAAAAAAAAAACATTATGTGAGATTGTGTAATTGCTTTTCAGTAGTTATTGTACAAAAAATGGTAGTGAATTTATTTTCCTTTTAGGAAAAAATTATTTATTTCGAATAAGATATATATATATATATATATATATATATATATATATATATATATATATATATATATATATATATATATATATATATATATGTGTGTGTGTGTGTGTGTGTGTGTGTGTGTATATACACATATATATGGATATATATGTATATATGTTTATAAATATATATATATATATATATATATATATATATATATATATATATATATATATATATATATATATATAAACCAGCGCGCATATATATAGATATATAAATACACATAAATATACATATAATATATGTATATATATATATATATATATATATATATATATATATATCCATATATATATATATATATATATGTATTATAGCTATATGTATATATATAAATATGTATATGTATGTGTATGTATATATCTATATATATATACATATATATATATATATATATATATATATATATATATATATATATATATATATATATATGCGCGCTGGTTTATATATATATATATATATATATATATATATATATATATATATATATATATATATATATATATATATACACATACACAATGAAATATGCTATATATTCAACACGTCTATGGAGGAATGAGGGTATAGAATGTTTTATCTTGAATAATGTATATATATATATATATATATATATATATATATATATATATATATATATATATATATATACATACATATATACACACACACTCACATTATTCAAGATAAAACATTCTATACCCTCATTCCTCCAGAGACGTGTTGATTATATAACATATTTCATTGAGAGAGAGAGAGAGAGAGAGAGAGAGAGAGAGAGAGAGAGAGAGAGAGAGAGAGAGAGAGAGAGAATTTCAGAACAGGAAGGTAAAAAAGGCGCAAGTGAATGAAAGTTTAGAATCTTTAAAAAACTAAATATGCGTTTTAAGTGTCTGTCTCAGATCACTCTTTTAGTGATAGATGATGGCAGGTGATGAAAGCAATTAACCCCAAGACCTTTGGAAAAGACTCAGTTAATAAAAACTCAAATACATATACTGACAAGAAGCAGAGAGTAATGTTTTTCTTCATCTTTTAGAAATGTCAGGACTCTTAAAGCTGTATTAAGATTTTATTTTATACTAGTGTATGCTACCCGTCAAAATGACGGGTAATTATTTACATAGATATGCGCACATATGTACCTCCCTTCCACCAGGGTACTCCGAGAGGTACACTCGGAAAACACACTCCCACAAATTGCCGAACCATCGTAGTAGTTAGGAAAGGGGGAAGGGTTGTGAAGGGTTGAATCTCCGTGTACATGAGTTTGTATTCATATCTATATTAAAATTCAGACGTCATTTTTGACGGCTGAGGTACTCTACTTACCAACAAATGTAACAAAGATACCTGAAGACTTTAAGGAGATAGTAAACAGCTGTTTGCTTTCTTCTCTCCTGATTATAGGACAGGGTATATTTGACCTTCATGGTGGCGGACCTGTCGGAGGTCGGTTTAGCGGGACCTATGACATTGAAAGAGTTGTCAGCTTGTTGCCTAATCTAGCAACCACTCTCCTTCTCACAGGTTCGTGATTTTCATTGATAAAGTCAAGTCAGGCAGTAGATGGACAAAGCCAAGTGTTTCTTTATAAAAACCCACAGTTGTGAGAGAACAGTCAGGGTACGCAAAGATGAACTGATTTTAAGATTTCTAAAAACTACGAGGGAAAAATGTATTCAGTTTAAAGGTCGCTCATGAATGACATAGGAAGGGGAGAGGGATATTGCCCTATCAAGCAGGACAATGTCTAAGAGACGAAACATATTTACATATGATCAGCGCCCAAGCACCCTCTCTACCGAAGCCAAGTCCAAGGAGGGTTAGGCAATGGTTGTTGATGACTCAGCAGATAGACCTATAGGTTCCCCCAAACCCTCTCCTTAACTAACAAGGATGGTGATGTTGAAGGACCAAAGGAATTGACGAGTTTGATCGGGAATCGAACCCAGTCTAGTGATCCCCAGGCATGGACGTTACCAACAGGCCACCACAATCCCTATGTAAACATTGAGAACATTTATTCCAAGTCAAAGATAGAAATTTCAGGAATTTAATTTCCTAGCAAAATCCTCCTCTTTGTCGAAGTTAATGTGATTAGGAAGAGAAGGGAAGAAAATTTGAGCTGCCAAATTTTTTTCTCGAAAAGTATTCGTAATGTGATCCTAGTTTGAGATAAAGGATCCTTGCGATCCCAGTTTGAAATAAAGGATCCTTTCGATCCCAGTTTGAGGTAAAGAATCCTTTCGATCCCAGTTTGAGTTAAAGGATCCTTGCAATCCCGGTTTGAGATATAGGATCCTTTCGATCCCAGTTTAAGATAAAAGATCCTCTCGATCCCAGTTTGAGATAAAGGATCCTTGCGATCCGAGTTTGAGGTAAAGGATCCTTGCAATCTCAGTTTTAGATAAAGGATCCTTTCGATCTGAGTTTGAGATAAAGGATCCTTCGATCCCAGTTTTAAATAAAGGATCCTTGCAATCCCAGTTTAAGATAAAGGATCCTTGCAATCCCAGTTTAATATAAAGGATCTTTACGATCCGAGTTTAAGATAAAGTATCCTTTTAATCCCAGATCCTTGCAATCCCAGTTTAAGGTAGAGTTTCCTTGCCATCCCAGTTCGAGATAAAGGATCCTTTCGTTCCCAGTTTGAGATAAAAGTTCCTGCGATCCCAGTTTGAGATAAAGGATCCTTGCGATCCCAGTTTGAAATAAAGGATCCTTTCGATCCCAGTTTGAGCTTAAGAATCCTTTCGATCCCAGATTGAGTTAAAGGATCCTTGCAATCCCGTTTTGAGATAAAGGATCCTTTCGATCCCAGTTTAAGATAAAAGATCCTCTCGATCCCAGTTTGAGATAAAGGATCCTTGCGATCCGAGTTTGAGGTAAAGGATCCTTGCAATCCCAGTTTGAGATAAAGGATTCTTTCGATCTGAGTTTGAGATAAAGGATCCTTCGATCCCAGTTTTAAATAAAGGATCCTTGCAATCCCAGTTTAAGATAAAGGATCCTTGCAATCACAGTTTAAGATAAAGGATCTCTATGATCCGAGTTTAAGATAAAGTATCCTTGTGATCCCAGATCCTTGCAATCCCAGTTTAAGGTAAAGTTTCCTTGCCATCCCAGTTCGAGATAAAGGATCCTTTCGTTCCCGGTTTGAGATAAAAGATCCTTGCGATCCCAGTTTGAGATAAAGGATCCTTGCGATCCCAGTTTGAGATAAAGGATCCTTGCGATCCCAGATCCTTGCAATCCCAGTTCGAGATAAAGGATCCTTTCTATCCCAGTTTGAGATAAAGGATCCTTGCTATCCCAGTTTGAGATAAAGGATCCTTGTGATCCCAGTTTGAGATAAAGGATCCTTGCGATCCCAGTTTAAGATAAAGGATCCTTGCAATCCCAGTTTAAGATAAAGGATCCTTACGATCCGAGTTTAAGATAAAGGATCCATGTGATCCCAGATCCTTGCAATCCCAGTTTAAGGTAAAGTTTCCTTGCCATCCCAGTTCGAGATAAAGGATCCTTTCGTTCCCAGTTTGAGATAAAATATCCTTGCGATCCCAGTTTGAGATAAAGGATCCTTGCGATCCCAGATCCTTGCAATCCCAGTTTAAGGTAAAGGATCCTTGCAATGCAAGTTTGAGATAAAGGATCCTTGCGATCCCAGTTTGAGATGAAGGATCCTTGCGATCCCAGTTTGAGATAAAGGATCCTTGCGATCCCAGTTTGATATGAGATCCTTGCGATCCCAGTTTGAGATAAAGGATCCTTGCGATCCCAGTTTGATATGAGATCCTTGCGATCTCAGTTTGAGATAAAGGATCCTTGCTATCTCAGTTTGAAATAAAGAATCCTTTCGATCCCAGTTTGAGATAAAGAATCCTTTCGATCCCAGTTTTAGTTAAAG
>NC_090725.1:295137438-295144988 GCF_036898095.1 Palaemon carinicauda | reverse complement strand
ATAAAAGGAAACCCATTTCGTCATTTAAAAATACCTCAAATTATTCATTTCCTTGAACAAGAAGCTGTGATTATGTTCCCTGCCCAACGAAAGTTTGATTGAACAGATAGCTATTTCCCGAAGTATATTACTGAATACAAATGAGCGCTATGTTGAACATCTCCTTTGTTTGTGAGATATGCAAATGACCGTGGTCGAAGTGCATTGTTTCACGCTCCGAGCCGAGGTGGGAAGCAAGGGTGTATTGTGGATTGAATATAAGCCTTTAACTTTTCAATAGATTTTACGAGAGAGAGAGAGAGAGAGAGAGAGAGAGAGAGAGAGAGAGAGAGAGAGAGAGAGAGAGAGAGAGAGAGAGAGGATTACGAATATAGAGGCATTTAAATTCTCATGTATTATACACTGTATACACACACATATATATTTATATATATATATATATATATATATATATATATATATATATATATTTATATACATATATATACATATATATATATGTATATATATATATATATATATATATATATATATATATTTTATATATATATATATATACATATATATAGACATATTTATGTATAAATCTATATATCTATCAACCTATCTATCTATATATACATACATATATATATATATATATATATATATATATATATATATATATATATATATATATATATACGCACTTTATTGTACTGACTAGAGTCCCTTATATGAAAACAAGCTATATAGGTATATATATATATATATATATATATATATATATATGTGTGTATTTTATGTATTATATGTATCATATATATATATATACATATATACTTTATATTGCACACACGATAGGTTTTTATATGTGTAATTTAACTCTGCATAATGATACTGAAAAAAATGTAGACGTAGAAAGCAAGCTATATTAGAAATAGATTTAGGATTAAAGAGAATAAATCATACATTGCTTGGTTATCCATATGTGTCTCTGCAGTATATCAAAGAAAATATTTTACCCATGTCTTCAATTGTCTTGAATATTTATATTTTCTTATTGATAGCTGCTTTTAAATCCCGAAACTACATCTTTTAACAATATATAAGCTCTAAGCTAAGTATGTAAAGTATAAGTGTACAAAGTCTTTTAATTTGATTATACTTTCAGATTTATGCAACCCTGAGGGTGGTAATTTATCCCTGCATTGTTGGGTTGATATGCAAATAAACAAGGAAGATATTTGGAATATTCCTTTGGACGTAAACATAAACACACACACACACAGATATATAGATATAGATATATATATATATATATACACATACATATATGCATATAAATATTATATATATATATATATATATATATATATAATATATATATATATATATATATAATATATATATATATATATATATATATATATATGTGTGTGTGTGTGTGTGTGTGTGTGTGTGTGTTATGTGTATGTGTGTATTCATAAACATATGCTTATGAATACGTATAGATGAGTAAATGAATCGTATGTAAGAACCCATGACGATACATAAGGATAGTGAGAAAATACCAGAAGAAAAAGGAGTTAGGCAGGGAGACCCCATCTCTCCAAAATTGCTCATAGCATAGCTATACTTTTGAAAATTTTTATTGGGAAAATGTAAGAATTACTGTAATATCAATGGGAAATGACTTAACATTTTAATATTTGCAGATGACGTAGTTCTACTTAGTGAATCATGTGGGGAGCTGCAAAATATGATAAAAGATTCAAATAAAGCAGAAGTCTAGGACTGAAAATGAATATGAGTAAAACTAAGATAATTTTCGATGAAAATGCAGAGACGACATATAAGGTGTTATGGACGAACGTCTAGAGATTGTTAATGCATATACGTACTTATAGTCCATTTCTTTTAGCGATGCATATTTGCACCGACTCGCGGCGGTGCCCTTTTAGCTCGGAAAAGTTTCCGGATCGCTGATTGGTTGGACAAGATAATTCTAACCAATCAGCGATCAGGAAACTTTTCCGAGCTAAAAGGGCACCGCCGCAAGTCGGTGCAAATATGACCAATCAGCGATCCGGAAACTTTTCCGAGCTAAAAGGGCACCGCCGCAAGTCGGTGCAAATATGCATCGCTAAAAGAAATGGACTATAGTACAGTCAGTAAGCGTTTCCCCTAGGACATGAGACCGAAATAAAAAGATGGACAGCAAAGCCCTTCTAATAATTCCTACAGTGCACCGTTGGAAGAGGAAAGACTACATTAAGATACTGCCTGCTTTTAATGATATTGTAGGGTGGGCAAATAGCAAGTTAGCATAGTGTAACTTACTCAGAGTTTGAGAAAAGATTTTTCTATCAAAGAGAGGTTTGACAGCTCGTAGAAAGGAGTACAAAACTATAAATCCTGCGTTAGGGTTGTTGTGGCCTGATTGGTAACGTCTCTGCCTGGTGTTTGCCAGACGGGGGTTCGAGTACAGCTCAGACTTGTTAGTACCTTTAGTGTCTGCAACCTTACCATACTTGTGAGCTAAGTTAGGGTGGTTTGGGGGAGCCTATAGATCTATCTGTTGAGTCATCAGCAGCCATTGCCTGGCCCTGCTTGGTCCTTGCTTGGGTGGGGAGGGGGCTTGGGCGCTGATCATATAATATATGATCAGTCTCTAGGCCATTGTCCTGCTGGCTAGGGCAATGTCACTGTCCCTTACCTCTGACATTCATGAGCGATCTTTAAACCTTAAAACTTGTGTTCAATTCTCTCATCTGTTTATTACTTGAACATTGCCATTTATCAAGGGAATTGAAGACTAAAATCCTAGATACTGGTAAGCAAGAACTGTCTATGCATGTTTGCATAAGTAAAACGCAGGTTACCGCCACAACACTGATTTCTCAGATGAAGAAATGTTCGTTCTATATAGGGAGTAAGTGCAGCCGCGAGTTCAAATTGTCCCCGAAGCTGAAGCGTAATCATCTCACATATTCTCACTCTTTTTTTCATTTGGATTTCTCTCTTTGTCTATACATATACTCTATATGTATATATATATATATATATATATATATATATATATATATATATATATATATATATACACATATAAAGTATTAACGATTAATCACTGGAACGTGCGGTCTTAAAATGACAGCAGGCCATTAAGAAAAAGGAAACAAAGAATTAACCAAGCGCTTTCGTGTTATTATACCTCCGAATGGTCTGCTGTCATATATATATATATATATATATATATATATATATATATATATATATATATATATATATATATATATAGATAGATAGATAGATAGATAGATATTGTGCGTATTCAAAAACAGTATATACAAATACATACATACATAGAGATGTATTATATTATATGTATGTATATATGTGTGCGAGGCCCCTTGGGTCATAGGAGTATGAGGAGATGATGATGATGATGATATGTGTATGCATATATATATACATACATACATACATACATACATACATACACACACACACACATATATATATATATATATATATATATATATATATATATATATATATATATATAGGATTTGACCAGAGGAATTAATTTTTTTTCATAAATATTAAAGGAGAAACAAATATTTAAAATTCAAGTATAAATAAAAACTAAGACATTTTTTTTTTTTTTTTTTTTGTATCTTATTTCCTGAAATACATACTAATAATTAACGATCTGTAGGTCACCACAACAAAATACTCGTCACCATCATCATCACAATTTACAGCAAGATCTCAATAACATATACCGCATTTAAACTATATATCATATAAAACAAAACGTATATATCCTCCCAAAGACACAGCTCCATGTCCTCATAAAGGATTTGCTCTTTCTTCTTATCTTCCTTCTTATCTTTCTCCTTATCTATCAGTCACTCGGTTCCCTGCAATTACTCGCAACACCTCTTCGTCTGCGACATGATTTGCTTCCATGAACTCTCACGACCGATTCAAATCTCTTGCGGATTCGTCTTCACAGTTTCTTCGACCGTCTAGTCATTACAAGTCTCCGTAACAACCAATTAACGTTTTATTATATAACAAAGAATTTTTTTTATTAAATGCCTCATTTATTTAGAGAACCACTTATAACCCTAAAGTAATTCAATGATGTAGGTCTTTTGATATATATATATATATGTGTATATATATATATATATATATATATATATATATATATACATTTATATACATAATATATATATATACATATACATATATATATATATATATATATATATATATATATATATATATATAATACTTTCGCTAAGATTTATCTGATTTGTCCCTTCTTCAGCTTGTCACTTATGTACACACCCATATATATATATATATATATATATATATATATATATATATATATATATAACAGTTCTACAAAAACACACACATATATACACACATGAACACACTCCTATACGGTACAGTAATATATATATATATATATATATATATATACATATATATATATATATATATATATATATTCTGCTTATGAATTATAGAGCCCATAAGTGAAACAAAAAAAAACTCACAGACAAATTTCAAACAAAACAATATCCTTGAGCAATGACAGACGAGGCAATATAAAGACACATTTTTTAGGTGATTACTAACATCAGTTACCTGCGTAATCTTCTGATGTATGAACGTTAATAACTTGATAGAAGATCCTCATTATTGCTTTCATAATGGTTTCCGGAGGCCCCTTTAATGAAATACCCACTCAATGAAAGGATTTAATAGATATACGACCGACGTGAAACCGATTAATCAGTTTTTTTAATTATCTTGATTGAAGGTATGCTCGGGTACACTATTCCATCTTATTTCCCTTCCTTTTTTTTATTGAAATTTTTCATAGTTTATATATACAAGATTTATCTTCATATTATTAGTGTTCTTAAAATATTTTATTTTAATTGTATATTAATTCTCATATAGTTTATTTATTTTCTTATGTACTTTTCTCACAGGATTATTTTTCCCTGTTGGAGCCCTTGGGCTTATAGCATCCTGATTTTCCATCTAAGGTTGTAGCGTAGCTAATAATAATAATAATAATAATAATAATAATAAATTATATGCAAATTCGTTAGTTCGTTTGGTCGCTGCAACCTCTCACTCCTTGCGAGCTAAGGAAACATGGCTTGGGGTAGCCTATAGGTCTATCTGCAGAGTCATCAGCAGCCATTGCCTGGCCCTCCTTGGTCCTAACTTGGATGGAGAGGGGGCTTAGACCTGATCATATTTACATATGGTCAGTCACTAGGGCATTGTTCTGCTTGATAGGGCAATGTCACTGTCCCTTGCTTCTGCCATTCATGAGCGGCCTTTAAAACGTCCATATGGTTTAATAATGAAGTCATGCCTATTAGCAATAGAATGACGTTATTACAGTCATAGCAAAATATGTTCTCTTCATGAAGACATACAGTACATCAGTATGTTCTAAGTGACCTCCCCCCCCCCCGCCAAAAAAAAAATTATTTTAACAAGAATGACAGTTGTTAATGAATAGACGAGTTTCTTACAGATATTAAAAAAAAATCAGCTGCTTTCTTGCGTCCATTTCAACGGTCTTGCCAAAACGCATTAAGAAAAGAATCCCTTGTAATATTCTTTATCTCAAACTGGGATCGCAAGGATCTTTTATCTCAAACTGGGATTGCAAGAATCCTTTATCTCAAACTGGGAACGAAAGAATCCTTTATCTCAAACTGGGATAGCAAGAATCCTTTATCTCAAACTGGGATCGCAAGGATCCTTTATCTCAAACTGGGATCGCAAGGATCCTTTATCTCAAACTGGGATCGCAAGGATCTTTTATCTCAAACTGGGATCGCAAGGATCCTTCATCTCAAACTGGGATCGCAAGGATCCTTTATCTCAAACTGGGATTGCAAGGATCCTTTATCTCGAACTGGGATGGCAAGGAAACTTTACCTTAAACTGGGATTGCAAGGATCTGGGATCACAAGGATCCTTTATCTTAAATTCGGATCGCAAGGATTCTTTATCCCAAACTGGGCTCACAAGGATCCTTTATCTCAAACTGGGATCGCAAGGATCCTTTATCTCAAACTGGGATCGCAAGGATCCTTTATCTCAAACTGGGGTCGCAAGGATCTTTCATATCAAACTGGGATAGCAAGGATCCTATATCTGAAACTGGGATCGCAAGGATCCTTTATCTCAAACTAGGATCACATTAAGAATACTTTTCGAGAAAAAAATTTGGCAGCTCAAATTTTCTTCCCTTCTCTTCCTAATCACATTAACTTCGACAATCAGGCGGATTTTGCTCGGAAATTAATTTCCTGAAATTTCTAATTTTGACTTAGAATAAATGTTCACAAAGTTTATACACGGGTTGTAGTGGCCTGTTGGTAACATCCCTGACTGGTGATCGGCAGACTGGGGTTCGATTCCCTCTCAAACTCGTTAGTTGCTTTGGTCGCTGCAACCTCACTATCCTTGTGAGCTAAAGAAGGGGTGTTGGGGGAGCCTGTAGGTTTATCTGTTGAATCATCAGCAGCCATTGCTTGGCCCTGTTGGTCTTAGCTTGGGTAGAGAGGGTGCTTGGGCGCTGATCATATGTATATATGGTCAGTCTCTTGGACATTGTCCTGCTTGATAGGGCAATATCACTCTCCCCTTCCTATGTCATTCGTGAGCGGCCTTTAAACCTTTAAACTGAATACATTTTTTCCCTCGTGGAAATCTTAAAATGCATTCCTCTTTGAGTAACCCTGATTGTTCTCTCACAACTGTAGGTTTTTATAAAGAAACACTTGGCTTTAATATATGTGATTCCCTTGTCCATCGACTGGCTAACTTGACTTTATCAATGAAAATCACGAACCTGTGAGAAGGAGAGTGGTAGCTAGATTAGGCAACAAGCTGACAACTCTTTCAATGTCACAGATTCCGCTAAATCGACCTCCGACAGGTCCACTACCATGAAGGTCAAATATACCAGTGTCCTGAATACCTCTCATCAGGAGGGTTGAAAGCAAACAGATGTTTACTATCTCCTTAAAGTTATCAGGTATCTATGTTACATTTCTCAGGAAGTAATGTACCCGAACCGTCAAAAGTGACGTCTAAATATTTATATAGATATGGATACACACGCACACACATAGATTCAACCCTTCCCACCTCTTCCCCCATTCCTAACTACAACTTGATGGTTCGGCAATTTGTGGGAATGTAGTTTCCGAGTGTACCTCTCGGAGTACCCTGGTGGGAGGGAGGTACATATGTCCACATATCTATGTAAATATTTAACCGTCATTTTGACGGGTAGCATACACTAGTATAAAATAAAATCTTAATACAGCTTTAAGAGTCCTAACATTTTTAAAAGATGAAGAAAAACATTACTCTCTGCTTCTAGTCAGTAAATATATGTGAGTTTTTATTAACTGAGTCTTTTTCCAAAGGTCTTAGGGTTAATTGCTTTCATCACCTGCCATCATCTATCACTAGAAGAGTGACCTGAGACAGACACTTAAAAC
>NC_090725.1:295119938-295134938 GCF_036898095.1 Palaemon carinicauda | reverse complement strand
TATTAAAGACCCCTCATGAATGGCAAAGGCAAGGAACAGTGACATTGCCCTATTAAGCAGGACATGCCCTAGAGACTGACTATATAAACATATTATCAGCTAGGACCAAGGAGGGGCATGCAATGGCTGCTGATGTCTCAGCAGATGGACCTATAGGCTCCCCAAAACCCCTCATCCTTAGCTCAAAAGAATGGTGAGGTGTTGAGGTTGCGGCAACCAAAGGAACAAACGAGTTTGAGCGGGACTTGAACCCCAGTCTGGTGATCACCCGTCAGGGACGTTTGCACATACGCCACCACAACCTTATATTATTCCCACAAGATATAAAAGAAAACATTTAGTAAGGGTAGAAGAGACTCTTTAGCTATGGTAAGCAGGTCTTCTAGGAGAAGGACACTCCAAAATCAAACCATTGTGCTCTAGTCTTGAGTAGTGCCATAGCCTTTGTACCATGGTCTTCCACTGTCTTGGGTTAGAGTTCTCTTGCTTGAGGGTACACTCAGGCACACTATTCTATCCTTTTTTATCCCCTCTTGTTTTGTTGAAGTTTTTATAGTTTATATAGGAGATATTTATTTTAATGCTGTTACTCTTCTTAAGATATTCTATTTTTCCTTGTTTCCTTTCCTCACTGGGCTATTTTCCCTATTGGAGTCCCTGGGCTTATAGCATTCTGCTTTTCCAACTAGGGTTGTAGCTTAGCAATTAATAATAATAATAATAATAATAATAATAGCTGCTCTCGCGCATGAAGGGACGTATTATAGTGACTAGCATTGGGATTAGGGTGTTTAGATATCATTCTCCCTTTGTGACATAAAATAAAACGATAGAGTTAAAGGGAAAAGTTTATAGAGGAGTCAGATTCTCTCTCTCTCTCTCTCTCTCTTTCTCTCTCTTCTCTCTCTCTCTCTCTCTCTCTCTCTCTCTCTCTCTCTCTCTCTCTCTCTCTCTCTCTCTCTTCAAAATTCAATATGTATATATGAAAGAAATACAACTATTTTCTACTATTAGCAAGAGCATTTTTAATTAAACATTTCGTTTTGTTTTTTCATCAACCTAAACCACCGTCTCTCTCTCTCTCTCTCTCTCTCTCTCTCTCTCTCTCTCTCTCTCTCTCTCTCTCTCTCTCTCTCTCTCTCAGGCTTTTAATCGATCAGTTCACAAGATAACAAGAAAAAAGTATCAAATTTGTATTGGTATATTTACTCTTATATTCAGACAAATACACTCGACAATCATTAAAATTGAATATTTTATTTATCATAAATTATTTCATAAACTCTTAATTATATAGAATGAAAGCTGTGATATAATTCTATGGAAAATAAAGAATACATTAAGTCCCGAACATGCTATTAGCAGTAATGTTTGTTGACAAAAAATCCATAGACAAAAGTACCATTTTTTTTCTTGCCCATGAGAAAAAGAAACGCTTATCCTATTGATTTTCAATATACAGTATATGTATGTATTTTAGTAATTTGTCTCCAGTTTCCAAACTGTCTGTGTACTCTATCCGGGGCCTCCGTACATAGAATATAAATCTATACTTCCTCCCAAGGTCTAAAGAATACAATGTCTACCCATTCTATAGACCTTGCTTATTAGAATATAACCA
The DNA here is from genome assembly GCF_036898095.1 of Palaemon carinicauda. NCBI lineage: Eukaryota > Metazoa > Arthropoda > Malacostraca > Decapoda > Palaemonidae > Palaemon > Palaemon carinicauda. The sequence goes on along the minus strand of NC_090725.1, from coordinate 295,133,317 downwards.
AAATCCTTGTCTTAATTAGCTGGTGAGAAGGCTATTTACACCAGAGTTGAAATATCTTGGTTTGGGAATCAGAAATGCTCATTTTGATTATTATTATTATTATTATTATTATTATTATTATTATTATTATTATTATTATTATTATTATTAGCTAAGCTACAACCTTAGTTGGAAAAGCAGGATGCTATAAGCCCAGAGGCTCCAACGAGGAAAATAGCCCAGTGAGGAAAGAAAAAAAGGAAAATAGAATACTTTAAGAAGAGTAGCAACGCTATCAAAATAAATATCTCCTATATAAACAATAAAAACTTCAACAAAACAAGAGGAAGAGAAATAAGATAGAATAGTGCGCTCGATTGTACCCTCAAGCAAGAGGCAAGGGACAGACTATCAAGAATGCAGGAGTGCTGCGAAAACGTGGTAGCCTACCTCTATCCCCCTTTATCTATCCCCACGGACTAAATCGCCAGGTGGTAGGCTAGGTAGTAAGTTGGCCAGGCACCAGCCACCCATTGAGATACTACCGCTAGAGAGTTATGGGGTCTTTTGATTTGCCGGACAGTACTACATTGGATCTTTCTCTCTGGTTACAGTTAATTTTCCCCTTGCTTACACACATACACACACACCGAATAGTTGACCTATCCTTTACATATTCTCCTCTGTCCTCATACACCTGACAACACAGAGATTACCAAACATTTCTTCTTCACCCAAGGAGTTACTGCACTGTAATTGTTCATTGGTCATTTTTCTCTTGGTAAGGTTAGAATAATAATAATAATAATAATAATAATAATAATAATAATAATAATAATAATGCAGAAGCACTGCAGTGTCTCATGTAGCTCTTATTGTTGTGCAAGGATGGGGAAATACTACAGGACTTAAGATACCTGTTATGTATCTTGGAATTCAATGTACCTACTTCTCCTATACCCTAAAATTCTTTGTGGATATTGTTAAGCGTGGATACGTAAATACTTAAGAGCTTAAATGTCTTTGCCCACATCCCAAAGCGCTACTGACACTGACTCCATAATGAAATATGTATAATCCTCACAGACTTCTTCAACTTGTATGGCTTTATCCCTTATCCAACTTTCGCCCATCTCCTTAAATGCTGCGGTTACTTCCGTATTTTCATATTCACACGTTTTATTTCTATTTCTAGTAGTTCCCAACCCTTGCTTTATTGCTTTAATGATATATTCATAATCTGACAACCTCTAGATATACATTGTTTTAATCATTATTTTTTGTATAAATAGTATTTTGAAAGCTCTTTTATGTTCACCATCTTATCATTTCAAAATATACGTTAAATATAGTTCTCTTGGAAGCAATATATTTCGAGAAATCAAGTCTCCTTTCAAAATCTTTTTCCTAGTGTGTGCAGTAGTTTGACGTGTTAGCATAAACTGTTATTTAACTAACTTGGAGAATTAAATTCGAACTTGAATAATTCATCTTCCTTTAAATCATAAAACTGCTTTTTTTTACTCTGGAACTTATCCCTTTTAGGAGAAAAGGTGTAAGAAAAGGAAATGGACATGAAAGGACATATAATAAGAATGACAGATAAAAGATGGACATTAAAAATAACAGAAAGAAGCAGGGGAAGGAAGAGAAAATAATGGATTTTCGAACTTAGAAAGTTTCAGGCTTTGGACTGGCATAGAAAGACATACACAGACATAAGTGGAAGGCCTTTGTTCTGCAGTGGAATACATATATGTATATATATAAAATATATTTATATATATATATATATATATATATATATATATATATATATATATATATATATATATATATTCAAATATCTTTCTTTTCTTCGTAGCCATGTGGTATGTCACTGTACATACAAGTTTCCTGGACCACGGTTCGACTCCCGGCCGGTCAGAAACTATTGTTTTTATGTGATTTTGCCTGGGGTTCTGGTCCCGAGGTCGTTAAGAGAATTCAGACATTAATGTATCAAAAATATATTGCTTATTTGAATATGAAAAGCACGTCTAAATGTGCAAAATTTATAATTATATATATATATATATATATATATATATATATATATATATATATATATATATATATATATATATATATATATATTATGTGTGTATATAAGTGTGTGAATTTATAAGCGTGTGGGTTTGGGTACATGCTTGCATGTGATAACTTTTTCATGAAAACAATGTAGTATGCAACAAAAAAATGTGAAGTTATGTCAGCGTTTTATTACATCAATATCGTTGAATATAATACTTTCACTTTCAATAGAAAATCTTGGCAAACATAACATAACTAAGTGAAAGCAATTCGGAAACGTGAACATTCCCATGAAATTTACATAACCCGTGATTCCGCAATGCCTTTATAAACTAATGCATCCGTTGGATATAAAATGGCTCCGGTACTCCCCCCTACCTCCCATCCTCACCCACTGACCGCAACTGCCATTAGCCATCCTCCTTTGCCCTGAACTCAACTCTCTTAACCTTTCCAGGACCTCACGCTGAACACCCAACCGCGAAGAGGCCTATTCAGCATCATCTTCCATCCCTTATCTCCTCCACAAACGATGTTTCTGCTTGTGAAACTCATCTGGGGGCAGAATTATTCTGTGGTTTCAATGGTTCCTGGAAGGCGTTGTGCAATGCGTTACGAGAATAAAAAAAATGAAGAGGCTTCGATGCTAGTTAACCCAGACCCACGTCAGAGGGACGGGACTGGAAGAGACTGGGAGGGACTGGAAGCTCTTGCCTCAGAAGGGCACGAGCTTTTCGTTCGCATAAATGTGTCGTTGATAAATACGTTTAATGTAAATCAAATAGGATTTAAAACTTCTATTAAAAAAGCATTCACTAGATATATTTTTAATTTAAAAACATGATAAAATAGGATTTAATTTAAAACTTATATTAAAAAACTATTCTCGACTAGACATTTTTTTAATTTAAAAACATATTTAAATTAGTAGTAATTTTAATTGTAAATACACTATAAGTAAAATAATAAATGATTTATATGAATATACTTTGATGTATATATGATATAAAATGTAAGATTGTAAATATGTATTTCAAAATCAAAGAAAAAAAATGTGTCGTCGATGATTAATGTAAATAAAATAGGATTTAATTTAAAACTTATATTAAAAAAAATATTCTCGACTAGATATTTTTTTAATTTAAAAACATATTTAAATTAGTAGTAATTTTAATTGTAAATACACTATAAGTAAAATAATAAATGATTTATGTAAATATACTTTAGTGTATATGTTATAAACTGTAAGATTGTAAATTTGTATTTCATAATAAAAAAAAAAAATGTCGATGATTATGCTTCATCGGAAGCTTCACTTTAAACCTGTAAAAGAAGGCTCCCTGTTGGGTTTTAGTGTTTAACAACCGTATACAATGGGTTTTTCTGGGGGTTTTGCTTTTAAGAACTTCTTTAATGGTAGTAAAAAAAAGAAAAAAGTGGAAACTTGATGGTCTTGGCACAAAAAAAAAAAAAAATACTGTATGAAAAAAAAATCAAGGTGATTTTTAGTCTAAAATTTCTTTGATGGTCTTGGCACAAAAAATACTGTATAAGTAAAAATTCAAGGTGCTTTTTAGTCTAAGATTTCTGAGAGAGAGAGAGAGAGAGAGAGAGAGAGAGAGAGAGAGAGAGAGAGAGAGAGAGAGAGAGAGAGAGAGAAAGAGAGAGAAACATGGAAAATTGATGTATTTGGCATAAAATAAAATTGAAATTAAAAAAAATCAGGTCGATATTTATTCTAAGATTCCTTTTTGATAAAAATCACAGTAAAAAACATAAAAAGAAAGCTTGATTGTCTTAGCACAAAAAATTAAATTGAAAAAAAAAATCAAGCCTATATTTATTCTAAAATTCCTCTTTAATAAAAATCATAGTAAAAAAAACAAATAAAAAATAAAATGGAAATTTGATGGTCTTGGCACAAAAAAACACGGTATGAAAAAAAATCAAGGTGATTTTTAGCCTAAAATTCCTTAGTGAAAAAGGAAAAAAACATGGTAAATTGATATTCTTGGCACAATAAAATGAAATTGAAAGAAAAAATCAGGCCTATATTTATGCTAAAATTCCTTTTTAATAAAAATCATAGTTAATAAAAGAAAGAAAGGTAAAATGGAAACTTGACTGTCTTGGCAGGCAAAAAAAAAAAAATAAATAACGTATGAGAAAAAACTCAAGGTGATTTTTAGGCTAAAATTCCTTAGTGAAAAAGGAAAAAACATAGAAACGATGTTCTTAGCACACACACACACACACACACACAAAAAAAGGAAATAAAAAAAATCAGGCCGATATTCACTCTAAAGCTCCTTTTTAATAAAAATCATAGTTAAAAAAAAAAAGGAAAATGGAAACTTGACTGTCTTGGCCAAAAAAAAAATATACTGTATGAGAAAAAACTCAAGGTGATTTTTAGGCTAAAATTCCTTAGAGAAAAAGGAAAAAACATAGAAACGATGTTCTTAGCACACACACACACACACACACACACACACACACACACACAAAAAGAAATTGAAAAAAAAAAACGCCGATGTTTACTCTAAAGCTCCTTTTTAATAAAAATCATATAACTTATACGAAGAATCCTTTAAACTAGGAAAACACCATATTAAAAAGATATAAAAAAAATGCCTGGTCACGACCCCACGGTGACAAATCACGATGGGTGAACAAACGGCGAGATAAAATTGCGACACTTCCTCTGAAATTCCTTGTCGTAAACTGTGAGATTACAGTGTAACATCTCTTGAAGTCTCTATTGTTTTTCTCCCATTCACTGTATATTTATGGTATATATTTATTTTTCTTCTTTTTATTTAATGTACAAATGTTCTACGTTGATTAATTGATTGATTGATTGATCTGAAGTTCTCTAACATCCTGTCTACTATTTTGTCAAACCTGCCAATTGAGTTCTCAAAAAAATTACGGTCTAATATTTTATACTACAATAACATACGAAATTTTTCAAATTAATAGTTAGCAAAGACATTAATAATATATCGTTTGAAAATTTTCTTTGGTTGCAAAATCATTGTTTAAAACGATGAAAAAAAAAAAAAAACTTAATTTTCACGGAATCCTAAAGTCTCTATTGTTTTTCTCCCATTCACTGTATATTTATGGTATATATTTATTTTTCTTCTTTTTATTTAATGTACAAATGCTCTACGTTGTTTGATTGATTGATTGATCTGAAGTTCTCTGGCATCCTGTCAACGTTGTTTAATTTTGTCAAATCTGACAACGAAGTTCACAAAAAAAATTACTGTCTAATATTTTATACTACAATAACATAAGAAATTTTTCAAATTAATAGTTAGCAAAGACATTAATAATGTATCGTTTGAAAATTTTCTTTGGTTGCAAAATCATTGTTTAAAACGATGAAAAAAGAAAAAAAAATAAATTTTCACGGAACGATGTGTAATCCTAAAGTCTCTATTGTTTTTCTGCCATTCACTGTATATTTATGGTATATATTTATTTTTCTTTTTTTATTTAGTGTACAAATGTTCTACGTAGTTTGATTGATTGATTGATTTAAAGTTCTCTGGCATCCTGTCTAGGTTGTTTAATTTTGTCAAACCTGCCAACGGAGTACACACAAAAATACGGTTTAATATTTTAAACTACAAAACACATGAAATTTTTCAAATTAATAGTTAGCAAAGACATTAATAACATATCGTTTGAAAATTTTCTTTGGTTGCAAAAATCATTGTTTAAAACGATGAAAAAAAAAAAAAACTTTTTTTAATTTTCACGGAACGATGTGTAATCCTAAAAGTCTCTATTGTTTTTCTGCCATTTATTGTATATTTATGGTGAACATTTATATTTCTTCTTTTTATTTAGTGTACAAATGTTCTACGTTGTTTGATTTATTTATTTAAAGTTCTCTGGCATCCTGTCTAGGTTGTTTAATTTTGTCAAACCTGCCAACGAAGTTCACAAAAAAAATTACGGTCTAATATTTTAAACTACAAAACACATGAATTTTTCAAACTAATAGTTAGCAAAGACATCACTATTATATCGTTTGAAAATTTTCTTTGATTGCAAATTCATTGTTTGAAACGATGAAAAAAAAAAAAAAAAAACTTTTTTAATTTTCACGGAACTAAGTGTAATCCTAAAGTCTCTATTGTTTTTCTGCCATTCACTGTATATTTATGGTATATATTTATTTTTCTTTTTTTATTTAGTGTACAAATGTTCTACGTAGTTTGATTGATTGATTGATCTGAAGTTCTCTGGCATCCTTTCTACGTTGTTTAATTTTGTCAAACCTGCCAACGAAGTTCACAAAAAAAATACGGTTTAATATTTCAAACTACAATAACATACGAAATTTTTCAAATTAATTTATTAGCAAAGACATTACTAATATATCGTTTGAAAATTTTCTTTGGTTGCAAAATCATTGTTACGATGATTTTTTTTTTTTTTTTAATTTTCACGGAACGATGTGTAATCCTAAAGTCTCTATTGTTTTTCTGCCATTCACTGTATATTTATGGTATACATTTATTTTTCTTCTTTTTATTTAGTGTACAAATGTTCTACGTTGTTTGATTGATTGATTTAAAGTTCTCTGGCATCCTGTCTACGTTGTTTAATTTTGTCAAACCTGCCAACGAAGTTCACAAAAAAATTACGGTCTAATATTTTATACTACAATAACATACGAAATTTTTCAAATTAATAGTTAGCAAAGACATTAATAATATATCGTTTGAAAATTTTCTTTGGTTGCAAAATCATTGTTACGATGAAAAAAAAAAAAAAAAAAAAAAAAAAAAAAAAAAAAAAAAAAACTTAATTTTCACGGAACGATGTGTAATCCTTAAGTCTCTATTGTTTTTCTGCCATTCACTGTATATTTATGGTATATATTTATTTTTCTTCTTTTTATTTAATGTACAAATGCTCTACGTTGTTTGATTGATTGATTTAAAGTTCTCTGGCATCCTGTCTACATTGTTTAATTTTGTCAATCCTGCCAACGAAGATCACAAAAAAAAATACGGTTTAATATTCTAAACTACAAAACACATGAATTTTTCAAACTAATAGTTAGCAAACACATCACTATTGAATTGTTTGAGAATTTTCTTTGCTTGCAAAATCATGGTTTAAAACGATGAAAAAAAAAAATTATTTTCACGGAACGATGTGTAATCCTAAAGTCTCTATTGTTTTTCTGCCATTTACTGTATATTTATGGTATACATTTATTTTTCTTCTTTTTACTTAGTGTACAAATGTTCTACGTTGTTTGATTGATTTATTTATTTAAAGTTCTCTGGCATCCTGTCTACGTTGTTTAATTTTGTGAAACCTGTCAATTGAGTTCACAAAAAAAATACGGTTTAATATTTTAAACTACAAAACACATGAATTTTTTCAAATTAATAGTTAGCAAAGACATTACTAATACATCGTTTGAAAATTTTCTTTGGCTGCAAAATCATTGTTACGATGAAATTTTTTTTAGTTGTTTTAATTTTCACGGAACGATGTGTAATCCTAGTCTCTATTCTTTTTCTGCCATTTACTGTATATTTATGGTATACATTTATATTTCTCCTTTTTATTTAGTGTACAAATGTTCTACGTTGTTTGATTGATTGATTTAAAGTTCTCTGGCATCCTGTCTACGTTGTTTAATTTTGTCAAACCTGCCAACGAAGTTCACAAAAAAAATTACGGTTTAATATTTTATACTACAAAACACATGATTTTTTTCAAATTAATAGTTAGCAAACACATCACTATTTAATCGTTTGAGAATTTTATTTGCTTGCAAAATCATGGTTTAAAACGATGAAAAAATATTTCTATTTACATTCTCACGGAACGATGTGTATTACTACAGTCTCTATTGTTTTTCTGTCATTTACAGTATATATATGGTATATACTGTATAGCAAATGTTCTACAATATTATATCTTCTCAAACCTGAAGACGGTGTTCACAATAAATACGGTTTAATATTTTATATCACACCAACACTTATAATCATTCAAATTAATAGTTAGCAAAGACTTTACTATTATATCGTTTGAAAATTTTATTTGCTTGCAAAATCATTGTTTAAAACGATAAAAAATATGTTTACATTTTAACGGATTGATGTGCAATACTACAGACTCGAGACAAACATAAACTAGACAATGTAAATATATAATTCAGGCATTATAAACCTTTACTCGATTTCTATCTCTAAAGAGCGTAGAATATATACTATTTTGCAAGCTGGCTATTGCACTAAAAACGCTCCAAAATTATATTTCAGCTATTTTTCCTGAGAGTCACGAATAATAGTCTGAACTTTAATAAACGTTGCTCAAGATCTTAAATAGAGGTAACAATGTAGTAGATTAAGAAGAGAAAAGCACGAAAAATAACTTATCTTTATTTTGTCCGACTTCTTTCTTATCTTGTTATCACTAGCCGCTTTAGAGTCAGTTAAAAGGAAATCATTACAAAATCTCTCTCTCTCTCTCTCTCTCTCTCTCTCTCTCTCTCTCTCTCTCTCTCTCTCTCTCTCTCTCTCTCTCTCTACACACACATACGTACACACACATATATATATATATATATATATATATATATATATATATATATATATATATATATATGTATATATATATATATATTTATATATATATATACATATGTATATATATAAATATATATATATATATTATATATATATATATATATATATATATATACATATGTATAAATATAAATATATATATATATATATATATATATATATATATATATATATATATATATACATCAACAACAGCACACTTAAAGGTTTGAAAACCACAAACATACATATATATATATATATATATATATATATATATATATATATATATATACATATATATATATATATATATATATGTGTGTGTGTGTGTGTGTGTGTGTGTATGTGTGTGTATAGTTTTGTTACCAACATAATTTACTAAACTTTACTCTATAATTCACTTAATTTGGGAACATTAGCCACGAAAATTGTGTAAGCGCACATGCCCTGGCCAAGAATCAAACCTATTCCTTTGGATTATGATAGAGAGGTGGCCAGTCAGATATTACATTAAGCTACAAGAGATATATAAGAGGATTACGACTGTACGGTACATATTCCTGTTAAATTCTGTATTTTCTCTAAGAGTCGAAATCGACGTATCTCCACCATGATAGCCGATTGTTAAGTTCGGATCTAAACAGGTGTTAGTATTATTATTACTACCCGAGCTACAACCCTAGTTGGAAAAGCAAGATGCTACAAGCCCAAGGGCTCCACCAGGGAAAAATAGCCCAGTGAGGAAAGGAAACGAGGAAACAAATAAACGATATGAGAAATAATAAAAAAATACAATATTTTAAAAACAGTAACAATATCAAAACTGATATTTCACACATAAACTATAAATAAACTTATGTCAGCCTGTTCAACATAGAAAAAAAAATTGCTGCAAATTTGAACTTTTGAAGTTCTACCGATTCAACTAACCGATAAGGAAGATCATTCGACAACTTGGTCATAGCTGGAATATAATTTCATAATTATTGAATTTATAAGTAATAGGTTGCAAAGATTAGTGTAAGGTGACACCATAGTGAGTATAGGAATGTAATATCTGGTGTTAATCAAGGTAGTGTTCTCGGTCCATTACGTATCATATTACATATGTGGTTGGCCTTGAAATAAAGTTTGTTCGTTTACAGATGATCCTACGTTCTTTGCATCAACCTCATATACTATATGTAGACCTTTGGTTACTACATAGCTATAAGTACAAATGCAAAAAAAAATTAACTGTTGATTTATTTGGTGTTTCTATTATCAAGTGCGATCTCTAAATAAAACATTGATTTTGAGATTAACTACAAAGGAAAGTTACATCTACGAATTCATCACCTTCCAAATACCCTGTGAAGTATTCTGTGAAAACCTCAAACGAGCTTCAAATCTAATTATCATGGAAATTAATTGACTGCTGTCTCATAAGATGACATGGCAATGTCAACAACCCATTTCTTACTGTCATCAATTATTCCCGAAGTCTAGGCAATTATCAAGGACGAAATCATAGGAATGGTATGTAATTAAGGACTACTAAATATTCACAGGATCATTATAATGGATAGCTCAAGGTCCTTTAAATATATCTAAAAGGACCTTGGGGTATTCTACATGCCCAAAAAAGAACCGAACACTTTTCGAACTATCCTGGACTTGACTCCACTACATAAATTCTTTCTGAAGGACAAGTTCCAGATGCTGACTATATCGCAAACATGGACCTTACTACCCCAAGGGTCCTACACCGTCTACCTGGTACCACTCTGAACACTTTCTATATATGGGGTCACCTTGATCTCTCATCATAGTCGAGTTTAAAGCAGTGTCAACCAGTTGGTCGAGTGAATATCTAATTAGGTGTTAATATTTGTCACCAGGTGAGCCATTAATATTACACATAAGTTCATTTTATCTGAAAGTTGTTGATAAGTTCCAGTATGAGTAAGGTCAAGAATAGAGAATAGCTTGCTCTCCCTCTCATTTCCTTATATTGTGTATTTGTGAATATACTTTATTTAATTAACTGAACTGTTAAAACTTCACAAGGTCCTGTTCTAAATATGAATGAAATAAGTGTTTATAATATGAAGGAAGAGAGAGAGAGAGAGAGAGAGAGAGAGAGAGAGAGAGAGAGAGAGAGAGAGAGAGAGAGAGAGAGAGAGAGAGTTATTATTTAGCGTACCTAGAGTAAAACAATTTTGAACTGGCAAAATATATTTTAAACTGTATTTCGAGAAGAATAAAGATAAGTAGTTTGCTGGGAATGTCAAAGAGACATTTTATTAAACTTAACCTTTTATTTTAAATTTTCATTACTTCTTATATCGTTTATTTATTTCCTTATTTCCTTTCCTCACTGGGCTATTTTTCCCTGTTGGAGCCCTTGGGTTTATAGCATATTGCTTTCCCAACTAGAGTTGTAGTTTAGCTAATAATAATAATAATAATAATAATAATAATAATAATAATAATAATAATAATAATAATAATAATAATAAAATAATAAAATAATAATAATAATAATAATAATAATAAAAATAATAATAATAAAAAAACCATAATAATAATAATAATAATAATAATAATAATAATAATAATAATAATAATAAAGAAAGCATATAAGTACGGGAAAGAGGGAAGGAATTATCTATCATATAGGAACCCCTGGAATTACATTCCTGAAGCCACTATTGTGCCCGTCAGTAACGACTCTAAACGATCTATTGGTTAACAATTCAAAATCAATACCAAGGTACGATGCCCCAGCTTCCATCTCTCAAAGTCTTAATAAAGGGCATCATAAAAAAAAGAAAAAAAAAAAAGGGGCAATATTATCAGCACAAGTTATTGGAACTTCTAGAGCAAAATCCAAGAATTTCTCTACACTAATGGAGATTTTCAGGAGAATCACAATTTTGATGGTCATTGCTAAAATTAAACTGAAAAAATTGAAACCCATGATTTTATCAACATACGGATTCAGATGCCTTGACGACAGACGTTCAAAACTTTATATAATATGGCAGCTACAGTATAGGTATCATGCATTAATTGCAGGGGTAGAGTTACCATAACAAAATTTACCTGGTAACATAGCCTGTTGGAACTGGGAAAATAGCCCAGTGAGGAAATGAAACAAGGAAAAATAGAATACTTTAAGAGCAGCAACAACATTAAAATAAATATTTCCTATATAAACTATGAAAACTTTAATAAAAGAAGAGGAAGAGAAATGAGATAGAATAGTGTGCCCAAGTGTACTCTCAAGCAAGAGAAATCTAATCCAAGACAGTGGAATGGCATGGTACAGAGGCTATGGCACTACCAAAGACTAGAGAACAATGGTTTGATTTTGGAGTGTCCTCCTAGAAGAGCTGCTTACCGTAGCTAAAGAGTCTCTTCTACCCTTACCAAGAGGAAAGTAGCCACTGAACGATTACAGTGCAGTAGTTGACCCAAAGAGAGAAGCAGAATTGTTTGGTAATCTCAGTGTTGCCCGGTGTATGAGGACAGAGGAGAATATATAAAGAATAGGCCAGACTATTCGGTGTATATGTAGGCAAAGGGAAAATGAACCGAAACCAGAGAGAAGCATCCAATATAGTACTGTCTGGCCAGTCAAAGGACACCATAACTCTCTAGCAGTAGTATCTCAACGGGTGGCTGGTGCCCTGGCCAGCTTACTACCCTAGTTGAACTCTATCGCTATGGGTCTGAAAAATAATTAACGCGCATGCCGACTGCACGTGTGAAAAATGCTATAGTTGGCTATTTTCAACCGACTTTTGCTTTTTTTATAATTTATTAAAAAAAAAACTTTTGGGTCACATTGGAAAAATTATAAACACTCTTTAAACAAAATTTATTGAGAAACAAAATGCATTTCTCAAATTCATATCTATTATACTCGTTTTTGATAAATATTTTTGTACCATTATAATTTTATTACCCATATTTCTCAGAATGTATTACAAATAGATACGTTCTTTTTCAACTATAATTAACCAATAAAAAAATAACCATTTAGAAAAAATAAATGATTTATAGCTCAAATATTATGATCACTGTAGAGATATGAACTTTATTTTTAAATCTTTCCCAGTACCTTGTCAGCACTCAGGAGCACGATCCTGAGAACAAACAACACTAATTAATTTCACGGTCGTCAAAGAGTTAATAGTCACCACTCCATCTTCTTGGTTTCCATTTACTTTCAAATCTTGCATTTGATCACATTTAACAACAATTTTCTCCTTTTATCAAACACTTTCTATATCTTTGTACTTTCTCTTCATTCTTATCAATCATTAATGTACCATCTGATTCTTAAAAATATTGATGCATGATCTGAAAATATTAGTCCTTCCTCACCCTTAAAGGTTTAAAGGCCGCTCATGAATGGCAGGGGCAAGGAACAGTGACATTGCCCTATCGAGTAAGACAATGCCTTAGAGACTGACCACATATACATATGATCAGCTCACAAGCCCTCTCTACACCCAAGCTGGGATCAAGGAGGGCCAGGCAATGGCTGCTGATGACTCAGCAGATACAACTATAGGCTCCCCCAAATCCCCCATCCTTAGCTCACAAGGATGGTGAGATTACAGCAACCAAAGAAACTAACGAGCGGGACTCGAACCCCAGTTTATCGTTCAACAGTCAGGGACGTTACCACATCGGCCACCACAACTCATCTCTATATTCAAA
>NC_090725.1:295094938-295109938 GCF_036898095.1 Palaemon carinicauda | reverse complement strand
TCTGAGAGTTCACAGTGAAAAACTCTCAATCTTTGAATGTGCTTTCTTTCTTTCCTGTGAATCTGTTTTCCACGTTAATTGTCAATAAATTGAACAAGTTGTAACAACCCAAAGAGTATATACATTATTTTGGGACACACTGTATTAGCAGTTTTTATTATTATTATCATTATTATTATTATTAATTATTATTATTATTACTATCCAGCTACAACCCTAATTGGAAAAGCAAGATGCTATAAGCCCAGGGGCTCCAATAGGGAAAAATAGCCCAGTGAGGAAAGGAAATAAATAACTGAAGAGAACAAATTAACAATAAATCATTCAAAAAAAAAGTAGTGACAAAAGAGATATGTCATATAAAAACTATTAACAACGTCAAAAACAAGTACGTCATATATAAACTATAAAAAGACTCATGTCCGCCTGGTCAACAAAAAAGCATTTGCTCCAACTTTGAACTTTTGAAGTTCTACTGATTCAACAACCCGATTAGGAAGATCATTCCATTTGCAAGATTCATTTCAATGCTTTTATTAACTTCATTGTGTATCTAGACGTGATTAGCTTTATTTTTTCGGAATATGGAAGTAGGCTGCTTAGATATATTTGAATAATTTCATATAATATAATATATACCTTCAAAAGAGAAATAGCAAAATTCAAGCAAGATCTTAACCCTTTTACCCCCAAGCTATGTTAAACTTTCAAGAACATTTTGCTATATAATTTTTTTATTTTAATTGCTCTAACAGCCTTAATTTTTGTCATAGAGAGGTCAGGTTGGTCTCATTCTTTTGGAAAATGCCTGGCGTTATTAACTTCATCGTGTATCTACTTGTTTTACTTATTTGAAGATGATTTTATTATCTTGCAGTCTTAAATATCATTACCTTATCATTTATCTATTGTTATATTGCCAATTATTGTTTGCGATGATGTAATGACTTCAAGTTGCATCTCGCACTGTCTAATATAATAGACTAATTTTTGCAATTAATTTGAAATATTCAATTACATGTGGTGTCATTACTTTTATTATGTATTTATTTTAAAGTCATAATATACTATAGTCCATTTCTTTTAGCGGTGCATATTTGCACCGACTCGCAGCGGTGCCCTTTTAGCTCGGAAAAGTTTCCTGATCGCTGATTGGTTGGACAAGATAATTCTAACCAATCAGCGACCAGGAAACTTTTCCGAGCTAAAAGGGCACCGTTGCGAGTCCGTGCATATATGACTCGCTAAAAGAAATGGACTATAATACATATATGAACAAGTGAGCAAGTCCTGAACGCGGACATGGTCCTCGTAGAGGACATACCTCCGCCAAGGTGACCTAGAGCGCCATATGTCCTAGAATCATGAATTGATGTGACTTCGACTTTCAAGTAACGTTTGACCTTTAATTTAGCTTAACCATTCAAGTGACCTTGACCTTCACGTGACCTTGACCTTCACATGACCTTGGCTTCAAGTGACCTTGATCTTCAAATGTACTTGACCTTCACGTGACCTTGACCTTCAGGTGACCTTGACCTTCACGTGACCTTGACCTTCACGTGACCTTGACCTTCAAGTGACCTGCTTGACTTTTGACCTTCAAGTGATCTTTGTTCATTTGCCACTGATACTTAATATGACATTGATATAATGCACCAATATGACCTTGACCTTTGACCTTTATAAATTTGAACATCACCCATGGGTTGCGCCTGGACTAGGACTTCCCTGTTGGCTTATGCAAAAGTCAGTGCTTTATTTCTGTCTCTTGATATGGCCACTTATGTCATAGTGACACCAGTGACCCCTGTGACCTTGACCTTGGGGTGACCTTGACCAAAATTTAATCAGTTCTTCCATACACATTGGGGAACTACTTGGCCAAGTTTGAAGTGATTCCGTGTAGAAATGTGGCCTCTACGTTGTCCACAGACAGACAGACAAACAGAGAAACAAACAAACAAACAAACAAACAAACAAACAAACCGAACCGAAAACATAACCTCCTGGCGGAGGTAATAAATCTACAACGATTCATCTACACAACAATTCAGCACTACAACTATATTTAATTATATTCGAAGAATTGCACAAAAATAATCTTTCCTTATAATATGTTTTTTTTCCCCCAGTAATAATCAGGATGCCAGAGAACTTAAAGGTTTAAAGGTTTAAAGTTCGCTCATGAATGGCAGAGGCAAGGGACAGTGACACTGCCCTAGCAATCAGGACAATACCCTAGAGACTGGCCATATATTATATGATCAGCGCCCAAGCCTCCTCTCCACCCAAGCTAGGACCAGGGAGGGCCAGGTAGTGGCTGCTGATGACTCAGCAGATAGACCTATAGGCTCCCCCAAACCGCCCAACCTTAGCTCACAAGGATGGTAAGGTTGCAGACACCAGTGGCACTAACGAGTCTGAGCAGGACTCGAACCCCCGACTGGCAAACACCAGGCAGAGACATAACCAATCAGGCCACAGCAACCCCTGCAAAATCAATCAATCACTATTAATAACGTTTTTAATTTCCCTTTCAGTATTTCGACAACGATTTTATTATGCCATTATATAAAATGAGGAATTATATTCTGCAAATAACTGTAAAATATCTTTAGTCCATTTCTTTTAGCGATGCAGATTTACATCGACTCGCAGCGGTGCCCTTTTAGCTCGGAAAAATTTCCGGATCGCTGATTGGTTGGACAAGATAATTCTAACCAATCAGCGATCAGCCAACTTTTCTGAGCTAAAAGGGCACCGCTGAGAGTCGGTGCAAATCTGCCTCGATAAAAGAAATGGACTATAGTATATAAATTGTTGTAGGCAAATATTACATGTAGATGAATTGTTTATGTAGATAAGTTATTGAAGATGAATTATTGCACACATATTCACCGGATACCACCAAAAATAACGGAGGCAGAAACCAAGTCGTTCTGGCAAAAAAAAAAAAAAAAAAAAAAAAAAAAAAAAAAAAAAAAATTATTCCACGATATTGTGACAAAAATCTACAATATACAAATTACCCGGTCGAAATTACTAATTAAGTTTTACGTGTCATGTTTACGTCTGACCTACATGCTGTATACGTCTGACCTAAAGTATATGCTACCTTCAGGAGGTGGTCAACCCCACACAATTTGTACACTATAGGGCTCGAGCCCCGACCCTAATTTGCATCCAATTGCATAACAGATGGTACGGGTGTTATCCTAATTTGAAGACAATTACAACAAATTACAAAATGTTTGGTCGCAGGTCGTAAAATACTTTGACTAAAACATCAAAAGAGACATCATCATCATCATCATCATAATTATTATCATTAATAATAATAACAATAATAATAATAATAATAATAACAATAATAATAATAATATTAATAAATTGACCAAGACGTTCTCCTTAACCAAAAAAATTGGTTAAATGATAGGCATATAAAAGGAGGTAATGGTCTTCAAGACACTCATTTTGTGACAAAACAGAAAAAAAAATGGAATTTACAAAATAGAATGGAAGAAACCTCAGGTACTTCTGCTCCAATTCATCTTAACGGCTCAAACCACTGGATCCTCATCTCTTGGCGTTATAATGAACATAATATCTTCGTCTTGGACAGGTTCAGGCAAGACCTACAGAAAGAGGTTTCACGTCAAAGAAAACGGCAGACACGTGTGTCCCCGTTCAGTTAAAAAATCTATATTATTATTATTATTATTATTATTATTATTATTATTATTATTATTACTTGCTAAGATACAACCCTAGTCGGAAAAGCAGGATGCTATAAGCCCAGGGGTTCCAACAGGAAAAATAGCCCAGTGAGGAAAGGAAACAAGGAAAAATAAAATATTTTAAAGACAGTAGCAACATTATTATTATTACTTGCTAAGCTACAACCCTAGTTAGAAAAGCAAGATGCTATAAGCCCAGGGGCCCCAACAGGGAAAATAGCCTAGTGAGGAAAGGAAATAAGGAAAAAGAAAATATTTCAAGGACAGTAGCAACATTATTATTATTACTTGCTAAGCTACAACCCTAGTTGGAAAAGAAGGATGCTATAAGCCCAGGGGCCCCAACAGGGAAAATAGCCCAGTGAGAAAAGGAAACAAGGAAAAATAAACTATTTTAAGGACAGTAGCAACATTATTATTATTACTTGCTAAGCTAAAACCCTAGTTGGAAAAGCAAGATGCTATAAGCCCAAGGGGCCCAACAGGGAAAATAGCCCAGTGAGGAAAGGAAAAAATGAAAAATGAAATATTCTAAGGAAAGTAGCAACATTATTATTATTACTTGCTAAGCTAAAACCCTAGTTGGAAAAGCAAGATGCTATAAGCCCAAGGGGCCCAACAGGGAAAATAGCCCAGTGAGGAAAGGAAAAAATGAAAAATGAAATATTCTAAGGAAAGTAGCAACATTATTATTATTACTTGCTAAGTTACAACCCTAGTTGGAAAACCAAGATGCTATAAACCCAGACGCTCCAACAGGGAAAATATCCCAGTGAGGATACGAAACAAGGAAATAGGAGAAGTAATTAACAATTAAAATAAAATATATTCAGAACACTAACATAAAATAAACCATTTCATATATAAACTATAAAAACTTTAACAAATAAGAGGAAAAGAAATAAGATAGGATAGTGTGCATGAGTGTACCCTCAGGCAAGAGAACTCTACCACAAGACAGTAGAAGACCATGGTACAGAGGCTATGGCACTATCCAAACTTAGAGAACAAAAGTTTGATTTTGGAGTGTCCATCTCCTACAAGAGCTGTTTACCATAGCTAAAGAGTCTCGTCTACCCTTACCAAGAAGAAAGTAGCCACTAAAAATTACATTGCAGTAGTTAAGCCCTTAAGTGAAGAAGAATTGTTTGGTAATCTCAGTGGTGTCAGGTGTACGAGAATAGAGGAGAATGTGTAAAGAATAGGCCAGACTATATGGGGTATATGTAGGCAAAGGGAAAATGAACCGTAAACAGAGAGAGGAACCAATGTAGTACAGTTAGGCTAGTCAAAGAACCCAATAACTCTCTACAGGTAGTATGTCAACGGGTGGCTGGTGCCCTGGCCAACCTACTACCTACAGTTCAACATTTACAATTCGTATTCTGGCATTACTACTAATCCGATTGAAACCATCAACAACGTTCTGAAAACATTGCAAATCCGCCGCAAATTTCCAGTAGGCCTGATTATTCTATTTATTTCCTATAGAAACATGATTATGATGAAATAGGGCTGTCATAGGTAAACCTGATTATTCTATGTATTTCCTATAGAAACATGATTATGATGAAATAGGGCTGTCACAGGTAAACCTGATTATTCTAACATGATTATGATGAAATAGGGCTGTCGTAGGTAAACCTGATTATTCTATGTATTTCCTATAGAAACATGATTATGATGAAATAGGGCTGTCATAGGTAAACCTGATTATTCTAACATGATTATGATGAAATAGGGCTGTCATAGGTAAACCTGATTATTCTATGCATTTCCTATAGAAACATGATGATGATGAAAAAGGGCTGTCATAGGTAAACCTGATTATTCTATGCATTTCCTATAGAAACATGATGATGATGAAATAGGGCTGTCATAGGTAAACCTGATTATTCTATGCATTTCCTATAGAAACATGATGATGATGAAAAAGGGCTGTCATAGGTAAACCTGATTATTCTATGCATTTCCTATAGAAACATGATGATGATGAAAAAGGGCTGTCATAGGTAAACCTGATTATTCTATGCATTTCCTATAGAAACATGATTATGATGAAATAGGGCTGTCATAGGTAAACCTGATTATTCTATGCATTTCCTATAGAAACATTATGATGATGAAAAAGGGCTGTCATAGGTAAACCTGATTATTCTATGCATTTCCTATAGAAACATGATGATGATGAAATAGGGCTGTCATAGGTAAACCTGATTATTCTATGCATTTCCTATAGAAACATGATTATGAGGAAATAGGGCTGTCATAGGTAAACCTGATTATTCTATTTATTTCCTATAGAAACATGATGATGATAAAATAGGGCTGTCATAGGTAAACCTGATTATTCTAACATGATTATGATGAAATAGGGCTGTCATAGGTAAACCTGATTATTCTATTTATTTCCTATAGAAACATGATGATGATGAAATAGGGCTGTCATAGGTAAACCTGATTATTCTATTTATTTCCTATAGAAACATGATGGTGATGAAATAGGGCTGTCATAGGTAAACCTGATTATTCTAACATGATTATGATGAAATAGGGCTGTCATAGGTAAACCTGATTATTCTATTTATTTCCTATAGAAACATGATGATGATGAAATAGGGCTGTCATAGGTAAACCTGATTATTCTATGCATTTCCTATAGAACCATGATTATGATGAAATAGGGCTGTCATAGGTAAACCTGATTATTCTATTTATTTCCTATAGAAACATGATGATGATGAAATAGGGCTGTCATAGGTAAACCTGATTATTCTAACATGATTATGATGAAATAGGGCTGTCATAGGTAAACCTGATTATTCTATTTATTTCCTATAGAAACATGATGATGATGAAATAGGGCTGTCATAGGTAAACCTGATTATTCTATGCATTTCCTATAGAAACATGATTATGATGAAATAGGGCTGTCATAGGTAAACCTGATTATTCTATTTATTTCCTATAGAAACATGATGATGATGAAATAGGGCTGTCATAGGTAAACCTGATTATTCTAACATGATTATGATGAAATAGGGCTGTCATAGGTAAACCTGATTATTCTATTTATTTCCTATAGAAACATGATGATGATGAAATAGGGCTGTCATAGGTAAACCTGATTATTCTATTTATTTCCTATAGAAACATGATGATGATGAAATAGGGCTGTCATAGGTAAACCTGATTATTCTAACATGATTATGATGAAATAGGGCTGTCATAGGTAAACCTGATTATTCTATTTATTTCCTATAGAAACATGATGATGATGAAATAGGGCTGTCATAGGTAAACCTGATTATTCTATTTATTTCCTATAGAAACATGATGATGATGAAATAGGGCTGTCATAGGTAAACCTGATTATTCTAACATGATTATGATGAAATAGGGCTGTCATAGGTAAACCTGATTATTCTATTTATTTCCTATAGAAACATGATGATGATGAAATAGGGCTGTCATAGGTAAACCTGATTATTCTATGCATTTCCTATAGAAACATGATTATGATGAAATAGGGCTGTCATAGGTAAACCTGATTATTCTATTTATTTCCTATAGAAACATGATGATGATGAAATAGGGCTGTCATAGGTAAACCTGATTATTCTAACATGATTATGATGAAATAGGGCTGTCATAGGTAAACCTGATTATTCTATTTATTTCCTATAGAAACATGATGATGATGAAATAGGGCTGTCATAGGTAAACCTGATTATTCTATGCATTTCCTATAGAAACATGATTATGATGAAATAGGGCTGTCATAGGTAAACCTGATTATTCTATTTATTTCCTATAGAAACATGATGATGATGAAATAGGGCTGTCATAGGTAAACCTGATTATTCTAACATGATTATGATGAAATAGGGCTGTCATAGGTAAACCTGATTATTCTATTTATTTCCTATAGAAACATGATGATGATGAAATAGGGCTGTCATAGGTAAACCTGATTATTCTAACATGATTATGATGAAATAGGGCTGTCATAGGTAAACCTGATTATTCTATTTATTTCCTATAGAAACATGATGATGATGAAATAGGGCTGTCATAGGTAAACCTGATTATTCTATGCATTTCCTATAGAAACATGATTATGATGAAATAGGGCTGTCATAGGTAAACCTGATTATTCTATTTATTTCCTATAGAAACATGATGATGATGAAATAGGGCTGTCATAGGTAAACCTGATTATTCTATTTATTTCCTATAGAAACATGATGATGATGAAATAGGGCTGTCATAGGTAAACCTGATTATTCTATTTATTTCCTATAGAAACATGATGATGATGAAATAGGGCTGTCATAGGTAAACCTGATTATTCTAACATGATTATGATGAAATAGGGCTGTCATAGGTAAACCTGATTATTCTATTTATTTCCTATAGAAACATGATGATGATGAAATAGGGCTGTTATAGGTAAACCTGATTATTCTATTTATTTCCTATAGAAACATGATGATGATGAAATAGGGCTGTCATAGGTAAACCTGATTATTCTAACATGATTATGATGAAATACGGCTGTCATAGGTAAACCTGATTATTCTATTTATTTCCTATAGAAACATGATGATGATGAAATAGGGCTGTCATAGGTAAACCTGATTATTCTATGCATTTCCTATAGAAACATGATTATGATGAAATAGGGCTGTCATAGGTAAACCTGATTATTCTATTTATTTCCTATAGAAACATGATGATGATGAAATAGGGCTGTCATAGGTAAACCTGATTATTCTATTTATTTCCTATAGAAACATGATGATGATGAAATAGGGCTGTCATAGGTAAACCTGATTATTCTATTTATTTCCTATAGAAACATGATGATGATGAAATAGGGCTGTCATAGGTAAACCTGATTATTCTAACATGATTATGATGAAATACGGCTGTCATAGGTAAACCTGATTATTCTATTTATTTCCTATAGAAACATGATGATGATAAAATAGGGCTGTCATAGGTAAACCTGATTATTCTATTTATTTCCTATAGAAACATGATGATGATGAAATAGGGCTGTCATAGGTAAACCTGATTATTCTATTTATTTCCTATAGAAACATGATGATGATGAAATAGGGCTGTCATAGGTAAACCTGATTATTCTATTTATTTCCTATAGAAACATGATGATGATGAAATAGGGCTGTCATAGGTAAACCTGATTATTCTAACATGATTATGATGAAATACGGCTGTCATAGGTAAACCTGATTATTCTATTTATTTCCTATAGAAACATGATTATGATGAAATAGGGCTGTCATAGGTAAACCTGATTATTCTATTTATTTCCTATAGAAACATGATGATGATGAAATAGGGCTGTCATAGGTAAACCTGATTATTCTAACATGATTATGATGAAATACGGCTGTCATAGGTAAACCTGATTATTCTATTTATTTCCTATAGAAACATGATTATGATGAAATAGGGCTGTCATAGGTAAACCTGATTATTCTATTTATTTCCTATAGAAACATGATTATGATGAAATAGGGCTGTCATAGGTAAACCTGATTATTCTATTTATTTCCTATAGAAACATGATGATGATGAAATAGGGCTGTCATAGGTAAACCTGATTATTCTAACATGATTATGATGAAATACGGCTGTCATAGGTAAACCTGATTATTCTATTTATTTCCTATAGAAACATGATTATGATGAAATAGGGCTGTCATAGGTAAACCTGATTATTCTATTTATTTCCTATAGAAACATGATGATGATGAAATAGGGCTGTCATAGGTAAACCTGATTATTCTAACATGATTATGATGAAATACGGCTGTCATAGGTAAACCTGATTATTCTATTTATTTCCTATAGAAACATGATTATGATGAAATAGGGCTGTCATAGGTAAACCTGATTATTCTATTTATTTCCTATAGAAACATGATGATGATGAAATAGGGCTGTCATAGGTAAACCTGATTATTCTATTTATTATTATGATGAAATACGGCTGTCATAGGTAAACCTGATTATTCTATTTATTTCCTATAGAAACATGATTATGATGAAATAGGGCTGTCATAGGTAAACCTGATTATTCTATTTATTTCCTATAGAAACATGATGATGATGAAATAGGGCTGTCATAGGTAAACCTGATTATTCTAACATGATTATGATGAAATACGGCTGTCATAGGTAAACCTGATTATTCTATTTATTTCCTATAGAAACATGATTATGATGAAATAGGGCTGTCATAGGTAAACCTGATTATTCTATTTATTTCCTATAGAAACATGATGATGATGAAATAGGGCTGTCATAGGTAAACCTGATTATTCTAACATGATTATGATGAAATACGGCTGTCATAGGTAAACCTGATTATTCTATTTATTTCCTATAGAAACATGATTATGATGAAATAGGGCTGTCATAGGTAAACCTGATTATTCTATTTATTTCCTATAGAAACATGATGATGATGAAATAGGGCTGTCATAGGTAAACCTGATTATTCTATTTATTATTATGATGAAATACGGCTGTCATAGGTAAACCTGATTATTCTATTTAT
Organism: Palaemon carinicauda; assembly: GCF_036898095.1. Lineage (NCBI taxonomy): Eukaryota > Metazoa > Arthropoda > Malacostraca > Decapoda > Palaemonidae > Palaemon > Palaemon carinicauda. The sequence goes on along the minus strand of NC_090725.1, from coordinate 295,099,606 downwards.
TTCCTATAGAAACATGATTATGATGAAATAGGGCTGTCATAGGTAAACCTGATTATTCTATTTATTTCCTATAGAAACATGATGATGATGAAATAGGGCTGTCATAGGTAAACCTGATTATTCTAACATGATTATGATGAAATACGGCTGTCATAGGTAAACCTGATTATTCTATTTATTTCCTATAGAAACATGATTATGATGAAATAGGGCTGTCATAGGTAAACCTGATTATTCTATTTATTTCCTATAGAAACATGATGATGATGAAATAGGGCTGTCATAGGTAAACCTGATTATTCTAACATGATTATGATGAAATACGGCTGTCATAGGTAAACCTGATTATTCTATAATGAACTGCAGTACAGTACGGCTGGACCAGGTAAACTAAAACTCAAAATGGAATGGCAGTTTGCTAAACTTGATGTAGAAGAGATAAAGCTCATTAACTCTTATGATGTCAGATACTATCTAATAATCATTGTGATTAACAAGGGGTTGTTCGGACAAAATTATGAAACAGGTTAAACACGAACTTAAATTTATATTCATAAAGTGTATTAGCAAAGTTTAGGGATTAACCCTTTATATAATAATTTATATAATGAACGAAAATAGTTACCTACCCTGCTTCTATTTGACCTGCTCGTTATTCCAATTTGCCATAATATCATCACTTCGTTCTAAACTTATTAGAAAGTATTCATATATTCTAAATAGCTTACAACATATAATCATTACATCATTTATACCATTTTTTTAATCCTTATTTGCACCTGGTAGAGGTTTTTTTTTTAAGTAATATGTTTTGCTCTTCTGTTTATCATGTTTTATAATTCCTAACATTGGACGTTGGGTAGATTGTGGTTGATGGAGTTGCAGTAGTCAAATCTGTGTCTATAATTGCTGTAGATACGGATGAACCAGACAGGGTAGAAAACACAAGTTTCTCAGATTCAACCACAAGGATTATACCAGGGTCTAAAGATTTTGATCATATACTAAAAGTAATTTATATTTCATTTCATTTACGATTTTGAATAGATATTTTGTCTTTGGCTTTTCTGGGAGTTGTTAGATCAAATTACGAATGATTTAAGATAATGATTTAAGATGTATCATGTTTCTATAATTATTATCATTATTCTAGTAAATTCATTTATGTCATGCAATAACTATTGTACTATATTATGGTTAGCTTTTAAATATCAGCTGTATGTTGGACAAAATATCTGTATATTATTCTTATGTACCAATGTATGATTTGTATGTTCTTTTATCAATAATATCTAAAATAAATATCAAGTTCTGAAAAAATCCTGCCAGTATTCAAGACAGCACAATTCCTGAAAACAACCATGACAGAGTAGACATTGACGAATTGAATTATACTCTGGTTCTTGAAAGACGATAAAAAGGGACATGAAAAATTACTTAAAACTATATTTTGTGTAAAATATGAACGCGTTTTTTGGTTGAGGGAATTCAAAAGAAACAATACGTAAATACATTTAAACCAAAAGACAAATGCAGTTCCCCATCTGTTGCCACTTGCAATAACATGGTTGTTAACAAGTCACGTAACAGATCTGGCGAATGCAAGCAAAAGAAAAAAAATGGTTCTAAGGTAACTATGAAGACTCCCATTGAACAAAGAAATGGTCATCGTTGAAGAGAAAATTATCCATGAGTGTCCCATGTTCTAAGCCCAAAAAGAAGATTCGTTCTGATGATGATATTCGCAATTTTTAGAAAAATAATGACATTGTGATAAACCTCATTTCTGGTTTGAAAACCTCAGGCACACTATTCTATCTTATTTCTCTTCCTCTTGTTTTTTTTTTTTCTTTTATAGTTTATATGGGAAATATTTATTTTAATGTTGTTACTGTTTCGGAAATATTTTATTTTTCCTTGTTTCCTTTCCTCACTGGGATATTTTCCCTGTTGGAGCCCTTGGGCTTATACCTTCCTGCTTTTCTAACTAGGGTTGTAGCTTAGCAAATAATAATAATAATAATAATAATAATAATAATAATAATAATAATAATAATAATAATAAATTGACCAAGACGTTCTCCTTAACCAAAAAAATTGGTTAAATAATAGGCATATAAAAGGAGGTAATGGTCTTCAAGACACTCATTTTGTGACAAAACAGAAAAAAAAAATGGAATTTACAAAATAGACTGGAAGAAACCACAGGTACTTCTGCTCCAATTCGTCTTAACGGCTCAAACCACTGGATCCTCATCTCTTGGCGTTATAATGAACATAATGTCTTCCTCTTGGACAGGTTTAGGCAAGACCTACAGAAAGAGGTGTCTGGAGGTCTATATAGGGTAGTAATCCCAGATCTTAGAAACAATTATCGAGGGATGACATAGAATTTGAAAAACACTAATTTTCTGGATAAATCGCCCTAGCGTTGTAATAGCGAAGGTCAGAGGCAAAAATCCTATGCAGTTTAATGTCCAAAGACACCTTATTAAGTGGTATGAATGTCAAAGTTCTGCCATTAAAAGTCGGCATTATTATTATTATTATTATTATTATTATTATTATTATTATTATTACTTGCTAAGCTATAATCCTTTACTCAATTTATTTTAATGAGGCGCATTTGCACTGACTCGCAGGGGTGCCATTTTAGCTCTGACAAGTTTCCTACTAGCTGATTGGTTAGCATTATTTTGTCCATCCAATCAGCTGGAAGGAAACTTTTACCAATCAGTTAGTAGGAAACTTGTCCGAGATAAGAGTCGGTGCAAATGCCCCTCATCAAAACTGAATTGAGTATAGTTAGAAAAGCAGGAAGCTATAAGCCCAAGGGCTCCAACAGGGAAAAATAGCCCAGTGAGGAAAGGAAACGAGGTAATAAACTAGAAAAGGTAGTAGGTTGGCCAGGGCACTAGCCACCCGTTGAGATTCTACCGCTAGAGAGTTACGGGGTCTTTTGACTTGCCAGACAGTACTACACTGGATCCTTCTCTCTGGTTACGGTTCATTTTCCCTTTGCCTACACACACACCGAATAGTTTGGCCTATTCTTTACACATTCTCCTCTGTCCTCATACACCTGACAACACTGAGATTACCAAACAATTCTTCTTACATCACTGTAACTGTTCAGTGGCAACTTTTCTCTTTTTAAGGGTAGAAGAGGCTCTTTAGCTATGGTCAGCAGCTATTCTAGGAGAAAGACACTCCAAAATCAAACCATTGTTCTCTAATCTTGGGTAGTGCCATAGCCTCTGTACTATGGTCTTCCACTGTCTTTTGGGTTAGAGTTCTCTTGCTTGAGGGTACACTTGGACACACGGTTCCATCTTATTTTTCTTCTTCTTGTTTTGTTAAAGTTTTTATAGTTTTTATAGGAGATATTTATTTTAATCTTGCTGCCCTTCTTAAAATATTCTATTTTTCTTTGTTTCCTTTCCTCACTGCGTTATTTTCCCAGTTGGAGCCCCTGGGCTTATAGCATCCTGCTTTTCCAACAAGGGTTGTAGCTTAGCAGGTAATAATAATAATAATAAAGAACAATTAAAACATTTTAAAAACAGTAATAAAATTAAAATAAATCTTTCATGAGAAAAAGAAACTAGGAAATAAACTAGAAGAGAAGTATTGAAAAATTAAAATATTTTAAAAACAAACACTAAAATAAATATTTCATTTATACACACACACATATATATATATATATATATATATATATATATATATATATATATATATACTATAAAAACTTAAAAAAAAATAGAAAGAGAACTAAGCTATAAGAGTGTTACCGAGTGTCATAAACCTAGAATTTACCTCGTACCATGAAATCATCATTCTTGTGTCGTGATCCTAAAATTTTGCCAGTCATCATAAGCAGTCACCATACGCTTCCCATGAAATACGCAAAGTTCTACTTTTAGTGAAACTAATACATATGTAACTATAGAAGCGTATGGGAAAAAAATACGCTCTTGGGAACAGGTCCCTTTCCTTGCCACCCTCCTGCACTGGATTAAACCAGTTTGTCGGAAGGGGCCTTGACTCTTAAGCTCGGGAATAATAAATGCGCAGGAAGCTAGGGAATGATAACTACGCAGGAAGTTCGGGTATAATAACTACGCATGAAGCTAGGGAATGATAACTACGCAGGAAGTTCGGGTATAATAACTACGCATGAAGCTAGGGAATGATAACTACGCAGGAAGTTCGGGTATAATAACTACGCATGAAGCTAGGGAATGATAACTACGCAGGAAGTTCGGGTATAATAACTACGCATGAAGCTAGGGAATGATAACTACGCAGGAAGTTCGGGTATAATAAATGCGCAGGAAGCTAGGGAATGATAACTACGCAGGAAGTTCGGGTATAATAACTGCGCATGAAGCTAGGGAATGATAACTACGCAGGAAGTTCGGGTATAATAACTACGCATGAAGCTAGGGAATGATAACTACGCAGGAAGTTCGGGTATAATAACTACGCATGAAGCTAGGGAATGATAACTACGCAGGAAGTTCGGGTATAATAAATGCGCAGGAAGCTAGGGAATGATAACTACGCAGGAAGTTCGGGTATAATAACTGCGCATGAAGCTAGGGAATGATAACTACGCAGGAAGTTCGGGTATAATAAATGCGCAGGAAGTTCCGGTATAATAAA
>NC_090725.1:295069938-295077438 GCF_036898095.1 Palaemon carinicauda | reverse complement strand
TCATCATCTACTTCACGCTTCATAGTCCTCAGCCATGTAGGCCTGGGTCTTCCAACTCTTCTTGTGGAGCCTAGTTGAAAGTTTGGTGAACTAATCTCTCTTGGATACGAAGCGTATGGCTCAAATCATCTCCATCTACTCCTCACCCTGATCTCATCCCCATATGACGCTTGAGTAATCTCTCTTATAGTTTCATTACTAATCCTGTTCTGCCATTTAACTCCCAATATTCTTCTGAGGGCTTTACCCTCAAATCTGCTAAAATCTATTAGATATTGTTTGATTGCCATACCACGACTCATGTCCACACAGTAACATCAATCTTAGTAAACTGATATATCACATAGTAAGTGTACACTTACCGCCACTTCATTGCCGTTTCCTCTCCTGCAAGTTTTTACTGGTAATTGTACATTTACCGCCACTTCATTGCCGTTTCCTCTCCTGCAAGTTTTTACTGGTAATTGTACATTTACCGCCACTTCATTGCCGTTTCCTCTCCAGCAAGTTTTTACTGGTAATTGTACATTTACCGCCACTTCATTGCCGTTTCCTCTCCTGCAAGTTTTTACTGGTAATTGTACATTTACCGCCACTTCATTGCCGTTTCCTCTCCTGCAGGTTTTTACTGGTAATTGTACATTTACCGCCACTTCATTGCCGTTTCCTCTCCTGCAAGTTTTTACTGGTAATTGTACATTTACCGCCACTTCATTGCCGTTTCCTCTCCTGCAGGTTTTTACTGGTAATTGTACATTTACCGCCACTTCATTGCCGTTTCCTCTCCTGCAGGTTTTTACTGGTAATTGTACATTTACCGCCACTTCATTGCCGTTTCCTCTCCTGCAGGTTTTTACTGGTAATTGTACATTTACCGCCACTTCATTGCCGTTTCCTCTCCTGCAGGTTTTTACTGGTAATTGTACATTTACCGCCACTTCATTGCCGTTTCCTCTCCTGCAGGTTTTTACTGGTAATTGTACATTTACCGCCACTTCATTGCCGTTTCCTCTCCTGCAGGTTTTTACTGGTAATTGTACATTTACCGCCACTTCATTGCCGTTTCCTCTCCTGCAGGTTTTTACTGGTAATTGTACATTTACCGCCACTTCATTGCCGTTTCCTCTCCTGCAGGTTTTTACTGGTAATTGTACATTTACCGCCACTTCATTGCCGTTTCCTCTCCTGCAAGTTTTTACTGGTAATTGTACATTTACCGCCACTTCATTGCCGTTTCCTCTCCTGCAAGTTTTTACTGGTAATTGTACATTTACCGCCACTTCATTGCCGTTTCCTCTCCAGCAAGTTTTTACTGGTAATTGTACATTTACCGCCACTTCATTGCCGTTTCCTCTCCTGCAAGTTTTTACTGGTAATTGTACATTTACCGCCACTTCATTGCCGTTTCCTCTCCAGCAAGTTTTTACTGGTAATTGTACATTTACCGCCACTTCATTGCCGTTTCCTCTCCTGCAGGTTTTTACTGGTAATTGTACATTTACCGCCACTTCATTGCCGTTTCCTCTCCTGCAGGTTTTTACTGGTAATTGTACATTTACCGCCACTTCATTGCCGTTTCCTCTCCTGCAGGTTTTTACTGGTAATTGTACATTTACCGCCACTTCATTGCCGTTTCCTCTCCTGCAGGTTTTTACTGGTAATTGTACATTTACCGCCACTTCATTGCCGTTTCCTCTCCTGCAAGTTTTTACTGGTAATTGTACATTTACCGCCACTTCATTGCCGTTTCCTCTCCTGCAAGTTTTTACTGGTAATTGTACATTTACCGCCACTTCATTGCCGTTTCCTCTCCAGCAAGTTTTTACTGGTAATTGTACATTTACCGCCACTTCATTGCCGTTTCCTCTCCTGCAAGTTTTTACTGGTAATTGTACATTTACCGCCACTTCATTGCCGTTTCCTCTCCTGCAAGTTTTTACTGGTAATTGTACATTTACCGCCACTTCATTGCCGTTTCCTCTCCAGCAAGTTTTTACTGGTAATTGTACATTTACCGCCACTTCATTGCCGTTTCCTCTCCTGCAAGTTTTTACTGGTAATTGTACATTTACCGCCACTTCATTGCCGTTTCCTCTCCAGCAAGTTTTTACTGGTAATTGTACATTTACCGCCACTTCATTGCCGTTTCCTCTCCTGCAAGTTTTTACTGGTAATTATACATTTACCGCCACTTCATTGCCGTTTCCTCTCCTGCAAGTTTTTACTGGTAATTATACATTTACCGCCACTTCATTGCCGTTTCCTCTCCTGCAAGTTTTTACTGGTAATTATACATTTACCGCCACTTCATTGCCGTTTCCTCTCCAGCAAGTTTTTACTGGTAATTATACATTTACCGCCACTTCATTGCCGTTTCCTCTCCAGCAAGTTTTTACTGGTAATTATACATTTACCGCCACTTCATTGCCGTTTCCTCTCCAGCAAGTTTTTACTGGTAATTATACATTTACCGCCACTTCATTGCCGTTTCCTCTCCAGCAAGTTTTTACTGGTAATTGTACATTTACCGCCACTTCATTGCCGTTTCCTCTCCAGCAAGTTTTTACTGGTAATTGTACATTTACCGCCACTTCATTGCCGTTTCCTCTCCTGCAAGTTTTTACTGGTAATTGTACATTTACCGCCACTTCATTGCCGTTTCCTCTCCTGCAAGTTTTTACTGGTAATTGTACATTTACCGCCACTTCATTGCCGTTTCCTCTCCAGCAAGTTTTTACTGGTAATTGTACATTTACCGCCACTTCATTGCCGTTTCCTCTCCAGCAAGTTTTTACTGGTAATTGTACATTTACCGCCACTTCATTGCCGTTTCCTCTCCAGCAAGTTTTTACTGGTAATTGTACATTTACCGCCACTTCATTGCCGTTTCCTCTCCAGCAAGTTTTTACTGGTAATTGTACATTTACCGCCACTTCATTGCCGTTTCCTCTCCAGCAAGTTTTTACTGGTAATTGTACATTTACCGCCACTTCATTGCCGTTTCCTCTCCTGCAAGTTTTTACTGGTAATTGTACATTTACCGCCACTTCATTGCCGTTTCCTCTCCTGCAAGTTTTTACTGGTAATTGTACATTTACCGCCACTTCATTGCCGTTTCCTCTCCTGCAAGTTTTTACTGGTAATTGTACATTTACCGCCACTTCATTGCCGTTTCCTCTCCTGCAAGTTTTTACTGGTAATTGTACATTTACCGCCACTTCATTGCCGTTTCCTCTCCAGCAAGTTTTTACTGGTAATTATACATTTACCGCCACTTCATTGCCGTTTCCTCTCCAGCAAGTTTTTACTGGTAATTATACATTTACCGCCACTTCATTGCCGTTTCCTCTCCAGCAAGTTTTTACTGGTAATTATACATTTACCGCCACTTCATTGCCGTTTCCTCTCCTGCAAGTTTTTACTGGTAATTATACATTTACCGCCACTTCATTGCCGTTTCCTCTCCTGCAAGTTTTTACTGGTAATTATACATTTACCGCCACTTCATTGCCGTTTCCTCTCCAGCAAGTTTTTACTGGTAATTATACATTTACCGCCACTTCATTGCCGTTTCCTCTCCAGCAAGTTTTTACTGGTAATTATACATTTACCGCCACTTCATTGCCGTTTCCTCTCCAGCAAGTTTTTACTGGTAATTATACATTTACCGCCACTTCATTGCCGTTTCCTCTCCTGCAAGTTTTTACTGGTAATTATACATTTACCGCCACTTCATTGCCGTTTCCTCTCCTGCAAGTTTTTACTGGTAATTATACATTTACCGCCACTTCATTGCCGTTTCCTCTCCTGCAAGTTTTTACTGGTAATTATACATTTACCGCCACTTCATTGCCGTTTCCTCTCCAGCAAGTTTTTACTGGTAATTATACATTTACCGCCACTTCATTGCCGTTTCCTCTCCTGCAAGTTTTTACTGGTAATTGTACATTTACCGCCACTTCATTGCCGTTTCCTCTCCAGCAAGTTTTTACTGGTAATTGTACATTTACCGCCACTTCATTGCCGTTTCCTCTCCTGCAAGTTTTTACTGGTAATTGTACATTTACCGCCACTTCATTGCCGTTTCCTCTCCAGCAAGTTTTTACTGGTAATTGTACATTTACCGCCACTTCATTGCCGTTTCCTCTCCTGCAAGTTTTTACTGGTAATTATACATTTACCGCCACTTCATTGCCGTTTCCTCTCCAGCAAGTTTTTACTGGTAATTATACATTTACCGCCACTTCATTGCCGTTTCCTCTCCTGCAAGTTTTTACTGGTAATTATACATTTACCGCCACTTCATTGCCGTTTCCTCTCCTGCAAGATTTTACAGGTAATTATACATTTACCGCCACTTCATTGCCGTTTCCTCTCCTGCAGGTTTTTACTGGTAATTATACATTTACCGCCACTTCATTGCCGTTTCCTCTCCAGCAAGTTTTTACTGGTAATTATACATTTACCGCCACTTCATTGCCGTTTCCTCTCCTGCAAGTTTTTACTGGTAATTATACATTTACCGCCACTTCATTGCCGTTTCCTCTCCTGCAAGATTTTACAGGTAATTATACATTTACCGCCACTTCATTGCCGTTTCCTCTCCTGCAAGATTTTACAGGTAATTATACATTTACCGCCACTTCATTGCCGTTTCCTCTCCTGCAAGATTTTACTGGTAATTATACATTCACCGCCACTTCATTGCCGTTTCCTCTCCTGCAAGTTTTTACTGGTAATTATACATTTACCGCCACTTCATTGCCGTTTCCTCTCCTGCAAGATTTTACTGGTCTTGATGGCACATTCGGACACACTATTCTATCTAATTTCTCTTCCTCTTGTTCTGTTAAAGTTTTTATAGCTTATATAGGATATATTCATTATGATGTTGTTGCTGTTCTTAAAGTATTTTATTTTTCCTTGTTTCCTTTCCTCACTGGGCTATTTTCCCTGTTGGGGCCCCTGGGCTTATAGCATCCTGCTTTTACAACTAGGGTTGTAGCTTAACAAGTAATAATAATAATAATAATAATAATAATAATAATAAAAATAGTTTCCTCACTGGGCTATTTTCCCTGTTGGGGCCCCTGGGCTTATAGCATCCTGCTTTTACAACTAGGGTTGTAGTTTAACAAGTAATAATAATAATAATAATAATAATAATAATAATAATAGTTTCCTCACTGGGCTATTTTCCCTGTTGGGGCCCCTGGGCTTATAGCATCCTGCTTTTACAACTAGGGTTGTAGCTTAACACGTAATAATAATAATAATAATAATAGTTTCCTCACTGGGCTATTTTCCCTGTTGGGGCCCCTGGGCTTATAGCATCCTGCTTTTACAACTAGGGTTGTAGCTTAACAAGTAGCAATAATAATAATAATAATAATAATAATAATAATAAAAATAATAATAATAATACAGAAGCGCTGCCTGAGATTGAATGGTTATATAGAGAAATCTGACAAAGCCTCTGAGAGTGGAAGCGTAGGATATATACATATATATATATATATATATATATATATATATATATATAGATATATGTATATATATATATATATATATATATATATAATTACAATCCAAGTGTGTTTTTGTGCACCTGGAAAACACTTTTAAAGGTTTTAAAGGCCGCTCATGAATGGCAGAGGCAAGGGACAGTGACATTGCCCTATCAAGCGAGAAAATGCTTCTCAACCCAGGCTAGAACCAGGGAGGGCTAGGTAATGGCTGCTGATAACTCAACAGATAGACATATTGGCTTCCCCTAAACCCCCAACCTCAGCTCACAAGGATGGTAAGGATGCAGACACTAATGGCACTAACGAGACTGAGGGGAACTCGAACCCCCGACTGACAAAAACCAGGCAGAGACGTTACTAATTAGGAACAAAACCATTTGAATTGTTTGATTTGGAAGCTTACAATATCCACTATTAGGTGTTGGTTTCTGTTTTGAAGATAAAGTGCCGCCGTAACTGGAATAAACTAATATCTACCACGTCGTTTGATATATGACCGTTTTTATGTCGCTGATGAACTGTACTGTACCAACCGAGTGTTACACGATTGTACATAGTTCATTTTGTGCTTGTATCTTCGCTCTCCCCTCGCACTTAAAAGAACCTGAAAAAAACGTCTGTTTTTTCTCAATGGTAACGGTGTTGATTTTGAACATGAAAATTCTTGTTGCCTTGAACTTTTGTATATAAAGGAGAGAGTTCTATAATAAAACTCACTCAGTTGCTTTCATTCCGTCTTTGAGTCACAACCTTCCCTACGGCCCCTGAGATGTATATTATTCTTGCTGGAGAACTTTCTTCTACTGTTTTACGGACGTCGTAGAGATGGTGTGTTTTCTCAAGATCTTTAGACTTCATGTTTGCTGACCCAATTTCGCAGCCTTCAACTGTTTGACAGGTGATGGCTCGGACCAGCTGGAATTCCAGTCAATGCTGGTAAAAAAAAAAGTATCAATATCCCTCGGAGGGCGGGTAGGAGTCCCACTAGGTCCTATAGTCCATTTCTTTTAGAGAGTCATATTTGCACCGACTCGCAGCGGTGCCCTTTTAGCTCGGAAAAGTTTCCTGATCGCTGATTGGTTGGACAAGATAATTCTAACCAATCAGCGATCAGGAAACTTTTCCGAGCTAAAAGGGCACCGCTGCGAGTCGGTGCAAATATGACTCGCTAAAAGAAATGGACTACAGTGACTAGGATGATGATTTTTCCTTCAAGGGGTGCCACAATGTTGTGAATATGAGCGACGAGGCAATCAGTTGTCTTGAATTCTCCGATCCCAGATTCTGTGATCTTTGATGTCTAACAGGGAAGATCTTCAGGAGCCCATTGCTTGATATCTATCTTCATTGCCCTCTAATTGTATCGATCAGTTAGGATGTGGGCGGTTGAGCGGCCTGAGGGTGTGATGAATAATAGGCGAAGTTGAAAGACTTCCTACTCAAAACCAAAGGAAGATGGGGACAAGGACGTCCGATACTATAGTCCATTTCTTTTAGCGAGTCATATTTGCACCGACTCGCAACGGTGCCCTTTTAGCTCGGAAAAGTTTCCTGGTCGCTGATTGGTTAGAATTATCTTGTCCAACCAATCAGCGATCAGGAAACTTTTCCGAGCTAAAAGGGCACCGCTGTGAGTCGGTGTAAATATGACTCGCTAAAAGAAATGGACAATAGTTGTCTCTCCGTCATCTATGACGAAATCCCTCCATGACAAGGCGGACTGGTGATGATGGGAGACTTTCGCCTTTCAGCATACCAAACGAGTACGGGTGGCCCTCACTAATTCAGCTTTGATGATCTTGGCGATATGCAAACCCTTTCACCGCGTCAGGTATCCCCCACTTAGAAGACATATATATATATATATATATATATATATATATATATATATATATATATATATATATATATGTGTGTGTGTGTGTGTGTGTGTGTGTGTGAATTGGTCATGGTACCTCAGTGGCAACACTTT
>NC_090725.1:295052438-295059938 GCF_036898095.1 Palaemon carinicauda | reverse complement strand
ATATATATATATATATATATATATATATATATATATATATATATATATATATATTAAAGCAGATTTAACTAAAGTAGGGGATATTCTAACTTTAAGAAAAAGATGAAAGTCGTTAGCAGGGGATACATAATGAAAGATAAAAGATGGACGAAAAGAATAACAGAATGGGTTCCCAGAGATTGGAAACAAAACGCAGGAAGGAAGAAAAGACGATGGATTGATGAGGTAAGAGAATTTGCTAGTTTAGACTGGTATGGAAAGACCATAAACAGACGTGTGTAGAAAGATATGTTTGAAGGTTTATAGGCCGCTCATGAATGGCAAAATATCCTATAGACTGACCATATATGCATAAAAACGTAACAGCGACCAAGCTCCCTCTGCACCCAAGCTAGGACCAGTGAGGGCCAGGCAATGGCTGCTGATAACTCAGCAGGTAGACCTATAGGTTCCCCAAAACCCGCCCTTCTTAGCTCACAGAGAGTGAGGTTGCAGACACTAAAGAAACTATCGAGTTTGAGCGAGACTCGAATCCCCGTTCGTTGAGCACCAGGCAGGTACGTTTCCAATAGGCCACCGCAACCTGAGGCCTTAGTCCTGCAGTGGAGTATATATATATATATATATATATATATATATATATATATATATATATATATATATATATATATACTGTATATATACAGTATATATATATATATATATATATATATATATATATATATATATATATATATATATAGCCTATATATATAGATGTATATATATACTGTATATATATATATATATATATATATATATATATATATATATATATATAGATGTATATATATATACTGTATATATATATATATATATATATATATATATATATATATAGATGTATATATATACTGTATATATATATATATATATATATATATATATATATATATATATATATACAGTATATATATATACATCTATATATATATATATATATATATATATATATATATATATATACAGTATATATATACATCTATATATATATAGATGTATATATATGCTTTATATATATATATATATATATATATATATATATATATATATATATATATATATATATATATACCATAAAGCTTCCAAAACTTAGAGCTTTCACGCTAGATTCCTCTATTTCTGGTCTACTATTCTCTAGCCAGATCCTGGCACCCGATCCATAACTACTACTTTATAGCTTTAATTTTTGTAAGTCTTGCTCTTCTTACTCCTCTAGAATATAAAGGCATCCATTATAATTAAAGAAAATGTCCAAAAGATGTATTTATTTTAAAGCTTCATTACGAATTATAATCTTGCCATTAAATGCCAATTATTCTCAAAAAGGCTCGTTTTCAAAATCATAAAACTTCTGGAAATGGTTTCATTATCATAGCAAGAATTTCTTTGATTAAAATCTATTTCACAAATAAGGTATTTCAATTAATTTCATTAGATGATGCTTTGCTAAGCATACACACATCCTCATTTTCCTTCTTAAATTTTCAGCAAATTGACTTTCAAGAGCTCCATAATTTCTACTAAGTGTTTCAGGACACTCAACTGTGGTCCAATTACCTGTATGTTGACCTTCAAATGTTACACATTTTAGTCAAACATGTCTTGTTCTCACTCTGTCTTGTTTAACAACATATGTTTCAGGACCAAAAATAGCTTGCCATCTGCTTTAGTTTGTTACATAGTGTTTGCAAATTTTGCAAACTCCTTAATACCGCATCATCATGATTAGGCTCTGCTAAGTAAACACCATGAATCCATTCAACTTCACCTCTCTTATTTACACGAATTTCTCAAAAATAAAAAATAAAATAAAAAATCAACAACGCTCCAGAAAGATGCGTAAACACTACAATACGTTGAATTCAAGAGATGTAAGATCATTAACATTTACACGGCACTTGCTACCTTCTTTCCAAGGCTGGCCCATATAGCCCAATTAATCTATTCAGTGGAGTAATTTGTACTGAAGGCAGTGGAACTCTACGGGGAATCCACAATTGGACACATGGTTGTTTCTTATTAGTCGATGGAAAATCTAAATTTTAAAATCTAATATTTTTTCTATAAAAAATATAGAACTTCTGTGTTAGTTCATAACCTCACATAATTCCCTCAAAAGTAGTCTTCTGCTGATAATATAAAAAGGATATATATATATATATATATATATATATATATATATATATATACTGTATATATATATATATTCAAAATATTCAGAAAACAAAACAGAAACATAACTTTGATAATAATACTTGAAAGCAAAATACATTAATATGAATATAAATATTTCGTCAGTTCTGCCACATACAGAACTGTAATTATAACAATAAATACAACTAAAATCAGAACGTAAATAAATCCCAGATTTAACTGCAATTTGTGTCTTTTCTTAATGAAAAGTAAAGAGAGAAAATAGTACAAATTGAGCAGGTCATACATCGTACTACAGTCGAGAATTGATAGTACGCATGATATATGATACAATGTATTGCAGGCTATCAGGTAATAGTAAAGCTATTACCTAAACGTCCTCAAGCATAACGTGTAATATACGCTTATTATCCGAACACGTGTAATTTTCACGTCACTCTAAGTGGGGGGTTATCGTAGCGAGTAACTGCATTAAGGAATAGGTATAAAATGATACAGACATCATTTTAAAAAGCCAAAAATAATAAGGAACAAGGAAGATTCACGTGATGTTTAAAATAATTAATATATCTATATTGAGGCTTCTTTCTTCTCGTTAATGTGGTCGTAAAAAAAAAAAATAGAGAGCTCGACATGAATTACTTCTGTACGACCAAATAGGAATTGCTATTCCCAAAACATCCAATGATATAGAACGAATATATATATATATATATATATATATATATATATATATATATATATATATATATATATGCACATAAAATGATGCAAATAAGTACAATGTCGTACTTCCTTATTGCACATAAATGATGCAAATAAGTACAATGTCGTACTTCCTTATTATGCTAAAAAGGTTCCATGATGATTATAAAACGTATTTAGAAATGTGTGTATGTGTGCGCGCGCACGCATTTGTGTGTGTCTTTTCACTTTGTCGGTAAGAGATCATACCCTGCAAAGGCGTAAGATTTTCACGCACATGCGCCGTAACTGATCCTGAGAACTTTTTTTTTTGGGGGGGGGATTACCAAGCGGCTGCGTGCCAGTGACCCACCGCTATACTCCTTTGCTAGTCCCGTGGTTTGCTCCAGGCCTCATCAATTACTATCATTATTACTTGCTAAGCTACAAACCTAGTTGGAAAAACAGGATGCTATAAGCCCAAGGGCTCCAACAAGAAAAGTAGCCCAGAGAGGGAAGGAAATAAAGAAAAACTAGAAAAAAAAAGTTTAAGAACAATAATAACATTAAATTAAATCTTTCATATATAAACTATAAAAACTTGAAAATAACAAGAGGTTAAAAACTTTAAAATAAAAGGAGGAAGAGAAACAAGATAGAATAGTGCGCCCAAGTGTATCCTTAAGCAAGAGAACTCTACCCCAAGATAGTGGAAGACCATGGTACAGGGGCTATGGCACTACCCAAGACTAGAGAAAAATGGTTTGATTCAGGAGTGTCCTTCACCTAGAAGAGCTCCTTACCATACCAATTAATGTAATTACATCATATCTAAAAAGTCTTGTGAAACCGGAGGTTTTTAACCTTCTGCTGAACAAGAAGAAAAACGAGTGTCAGACCAAACAGAATCTACCAATCACACGTGTCAGTACGTGAGAAATCGTCCAACTGCAACGTAACTTTTTATGACAAGAAATTACTAAGAAAAATATAAGTCACATGGAATCATGCATTCATAAATGGGAAATTTTGGACACTGGAGTGAATTAAAATAAAATAAAGGGAAAATCAGGGTGCTTTCTGACAAGTATGATGTAACTTACAGCAACCGATAGGTTTAATGTAATTTACAACAACCGCCAAGTATAATGTAATTTAAAGCAACCGACAAGTATAGTGTAACTTACAGCAACCGCCAAGTATAATGTAATTTAAAGCAACCGACAAGTATAATGTCACTTACAGCAACCAAAGAGTCTAATGTAATTTACAGCAACCGCCAAGTATAATGTAATTTAAAGCAACTGACAAGTATAATGTAACTTACTGCAACCGATAAGTTTAATGTAATTTACAACAACTGCCAAGTATATATAATGTAATTTAAAGCATCCGTCAAGTATAATGTAACTTACAGCAACTGATAAGTATAATGTAACTTGCAGCAACCGCCAAGTATAATGTAATTTAAAGCAACCGACAAGTATAATGTCACTTACAGCAACCAACAAATATAATGTAATTTACAGCAACCGACAAGTATAATGTAACTTACAGCAGCTGATAAGTATAATGTAACTTGCAGCAACCGCCAAGTATAATGTAATTTAAAGCAACCGACAAGTATAATGTCACTTACAGCAACCAACAAATATAATGTAATATACAGCAACCGCCAAGTTTAATGTAATTTAAAGCAACCGACAAGTATAATGTAACTTACTGCAACCGATAAGTTTAATGTAATTTACAACAACTGCCAAGTATATATAATGTAATCTAAAGCATCCAACAAGTATAATGTAACTTACAGCAACCGATAAGTATAATGTAACTTGCAGCAACTGCCAAGTATAATGTTATTTAAAGCAACCGACATGTATAACGTAACTTACAGCAACTGATAAGTATACTTTAATTTACAGCAACCGCCAAGTATAATGTAATTTAAAGCAACCGACAAGTATAATGTCACTTACAGCAACCAACAAATATAATGTAATATACAGCAACCGCCAAGTTTAATGTAATTTAAAGCAACCGACAAGTATAATGTAACTTACTGCAACCGATAAGTTTAATGTAATTTACAACAACTGCCAAGTATATATAATGTAATCTAAAGCATCCAACAAGTATAATGTAACTTACAGCAACCGATAAGTATAATGTAACTTGCAGCAACTGCCAAGTATAATGTTATTTAAAGCAACCGACATGTATAACGTAACTTACAGCAACTGATAAGTATACTTTAATTTACAGCAACCGCCAAGTATAATGTAATTTAAAGCAACCGACAAGTACAATGTCACTTACAGCAACCGACAACTATAATGCTATTTACAGCAACCGCCAAGTATAATGTAATTTTATAACGTCACTTACAGCAACCAACAAGTATAATGTATTTACAGCAACTGCCATGTATAATGTAATTTTAAAGCAACTGACAAGTATAACGTCTGACAAGTATAACGTCACTTACAGCAACCAACAAGTATAATGTAATTTACAGCAACCGCCAAGTATAATGTAATTTTAAAGCAACCAACAAGTATAATGTCACTTACATCAACCGACACCTATAATGTAATTTACAGCAAAAAACAAGTATAATGTCACACAGCAACCGACAACTATAATATAATTTGCAGCAACCGCCAAGTATAATGTAATTTAAAGCAACCGACAAGTATAACGTAACTTACAGCAACCAACAAGTATAATGTAATTTAAACCATCCAACATTTATAATGTAATTTCATAGCAATTGACAATTATAATGTAATTTTACAGCAACCGACAACTATAATGTAATTTACAGCAACCAACAACTATAATGTACAGTAATCTACAAGTGACAAGTATATAGCAATTTACAGCATTCGAACACTATAATGTAATTAGCAACAACCGACAACTACAATGTAATTTACCCATCAAAAACGAAAGAATCCACAAGGATCATCCCATTCAGTATAACCGCGTTCCTATAGTTTTAAAATGCCCATCCCAAATACTGTCTTACCAGTAATAATTAGTTTAATTATTATGATGAGGTTAATACTATTTACAATCATTGTTACTGCTTACGGTTAGTGTGCTCGCTACGACGACAAAAAATAATATATTAGGTAATAATTTTCGACATTCTCATCTATTCTTTATAAAAAGCAATGTTTTTAATCTAAATGTATTTTGGATAATTTTCTAACATTTTAATTCATAGAAAAAAATAATCAGAAATTGTAATTTTCATAGTAGCTTGTCCAACAGTTCATGAAATATATTCATCTAATAAACACTATTTGCTAATGTTAACTAATTAACAAAAGCATTCATGACAGAACCAAAGACTCAATTTCATGGATGCTGTAATTAATTTTACATTGTTTATTATCTAAAAATATTGTACTCAACTCCCATAGCTATACATAGCCCGATGGTCTCCTATCAATTTGTGAGAAAAAAACTTCTTAATGTTAGAATATGGAAATATAATATTTATAAACTGGGACCAGTGTTGTGGTGGCCTATTGGAAACGTCCCTGCATGGCAATCTGTTTAAAGGGTTAAAGGACTCTCATGAATGGCAGAGGCAAGGGTCAGTGACAATGCCCTAGCAAGCAGGACAATGCCCTAGAGACAGTCCATATATACTATATAATCAGCGCCCAAGCCCCCTCTCCGTCCAAGCTAAGACTAGGGAGGGCTAGGCAATGGCTGCTGATGACTCAGCAGATAGACCTATAGGCTCCCCCAAACCCCCAAAACCTTAGCTCACAAGGATGGTAAGGTTGAAGACGCTAAAGGCACTAACGAGTCTGAGCGGGACTCGAACCCCTGTCTAGCAAACACCAGGCAGAGACGTTGCAAATCAGACCACAACAACCCTTGGACGGGGGTTCGAGACCCTCTCAAACTCGAAAGTTTCAAGTAGTATCTGCTACCTCATCATCCTTGTGAGTTTGGGATTGGGGGGGGGAGCCTATACACGTCTACTTGCCTATTGAACAATAGCCATTGCCTGGCCCTCCCTAGTTCTAGCTTGGTGGAGAGGGGGATTTTCCGCTGATATGTATACTGTATAATATATATATACATATATATATATATATATATATATATATATATATATATATATATATATACATATATATATATATATATACATATATATATATATATATATATATATATATATATATATATATGTATGTATGTATGGCCAGTCTTTACGACAATGCCCTATCTCTTGCCTCTGACATTCATGGGCGAACTATAGGCCTTTGAATGATCTATAGAACGCCAAGAGTACGAAAAAAATGTCACATACTGACTCCCTTTCTTACATAAACACACCTAAAGCTACGTATGCACCCATTAAAGACCAAATACAGAGAAAAAATTCTTAAAATTCAAACATTTTCTGGATGGGGTTGGGACGAACTGGTTGAAGATCAACCATGACCGTATTACAGTACAGATATGAGTCACGCAAATAGGAAAATGGTATAACCGAAGGTGCTATAAACTCTAAGACGGATTACTTTGGAAATACAACAAAAGGTCCATAAAAAAAATATTAAAAGAAAAAAAAAAAAAAAAAAAAAAAAA
>NC_090725.1:295022438-295047438 GCF_036898095.1 Palaemon carinicauda | reverse complement strand
GGTTTCTTGCTCATCTTAGCCTCCGACAAGTGAGTTGGCGAGCAGCATGGGCTCTCCTTTAGCCTCGTATTGAACAATTGTGACAGATCTCGTCAATCTTCATCCCTAAACTTCTAGCTAAAACCCAGAATCCATCAGTTCTCGATTCCAGGGTCTCTTCCCCTCCAATTGTGAGCCTTAGAGAGGCAATCAATAAGCTTCACCAGCTACTTTTTTGTTCTACAAGGGAGCTTGACCGTTACCTTGAATGTACACAAACAACTCAGACTTCACCTACAGCTCTTCTTCCTCAACACAGGGAAACTGAAGAAGAAAGTGACTAAACATGGGGTAAGTCATTGGCTGTACCCACTTGCTACCCTCACCTCACGCTCCAGGTGGAGTTTGGGATAAAACTCATGATGTCAGGGGAGTAGCTATGACCCTATTATTCCGTAAGAATCTCTATGGCATACGTGCTCCAGGCATGATGTGGAAACATCAGAAGATTGTAAATCGACTCGCAGGTCCCTAGACACATTTTCACCGAGACCTATAGTAGATACACAGCAGGTAGTATAGCTGCCTCAATTCCTCTCCCAGGTGTTTTTAGTATCAGATCGAGGATATAGGTTACGTGTTAGACTGGAATGAAAATGAAGAATGACTGACCCGCATTGTCGACTGGAATCGATTCACATGAAGTCAAACCCAACTTTACTGGTAGCTTTTCTATTACAGGGTATACAAGTGTCATTCCCCACACTCCTTATGACGAAAAGTGTGTCGTAACCAGACATACCCATTACATACATATGCCTCAGAGTTAGAACCAGGCAAATCCATTGATATACGTATGCCAAGTTGTTAAGGCACAGAGATTTTTTGCTCCACATCCCTTGTTGCATGAGGCATGGGCCCGCTGGTATTGTCAAACTACCGGTGCACATGATTTAAAGAAAGCTTAACTCTGCACCACTTGAAAGGGTCAACGTTCTCGGTAACCCAGGATAAGATTCCATCAAGTTAGAAGGGGCCTTCCTCCCACCAAAGGATGAGCCTCCTATGTAAAGGACGACGATTTGCATTTATATCAGAACATATGACAACTTTAGAGATAATGTGAGTGTTCCAAACTATACAAATTTGAGTCCTTTACTCATACTTTCCTACCATCACCAATCACCTAGAAAGTCCCCGCTGCAACCAGTGACTGCTCAGTGAGCCAGCAGAGGGGCAGTGTTTCCCCGCTCCCAGCCTGGTAACTACCGGCCACCTACCTGTTTACACCTTGTAATGAAAGTTTTAACTACCGTGTTCTCCAGCTTCGCTATTATCTCTCCGATTTGTATAGTAACGAAAATACAAATTATCTCCAAATTTGTTATGTTTCACCATTCCTCCGAAAATCAATGAAACTTTAACTTTCCTCTCTCTTTTAGGAGATGCACCAAGGATTAGAGGTAACCGAAGGTTCCAAGTTCATATAAGCTAAATATTTTTAAAATATTCAAATTACTTTATCGAAATACAAAAGTTCAATTATTTTCTAATTGACTGCCTTTTCTTAAATTGTAAATATTTTGCCCCATCCCCGTCGTCCAGTTTAAGAAAGAACTCGGTTCCCTTGAAGAGAGAGAGAGAGAGAGAGAGAGAGAGAGAGAGAGAGAGAGAGAGAGAGAGAGAGAGAGAGAGAGAGAGAGTTCAGACAAATAAAGAATAGTTAATGTGGTAGTCATAGAAATAGTTAAATTAAGTTTACTTGTGCCAGTTAGATTAATTTTTATGAATATCCAAGAAACTAACCGACTGTAACTAGTAATAAGAAGCTTGAAATAGATTAGAAGCTTGAAATAGATTAGTAGGTCAAGGTACCTAATGTCTTGGTAAGTTGGATTATAAAACATTACTGATTAAGGCAACTTAGCCTTGAACGTTTTCAGTTTCCTCAACATTCATTGTGGATATCTGAACACATTTTCTGTTATAGCTAATGAGTTTCAATCAGTCTCAAACTTATGAATGGAATAGTGTAACATGGTATGACTTTTATTACTTTGTATATCTAATTAGTTTACACATTAATGTCTGCCTGAGATGCATTGTTATGATAAAATTTTATAAACTTCATCTTTCACTTTATTATTATTATTATTATTATTATTATTATTATTATTATTACTTGCTAAGCTACAACCCTAGTTGGAAAAGCAGGATGCTATAAGCCCAGGGGCTCCAACAGGGAAAATAGCTCAGTGAGAAAAGGAAACAAGGAAAAATAAAATATTTTAAGAAGAGCAACAATATTAAAATAAATATCACTTTATAAACTATAAAAACTTTAACAAAACAAGTGGAAGAGAAATAAGATATAAGATAGAACAGTGTGCCCGAGTGTACCCTCAAGCAAGAGAACTCTAACCCAATTACAGTGCAGTAAGAAGAATTGTTTGGTAATCTCAGTGTTGTCAGGTGTATGAGGACACAGGAGAATATGTAACGAATAGGCCAGATTATTCGGTGTTTGAATATGTAGGCAAAGGGAAAATGAACCGTAACTAGAGAGAAGGATCCAATGTAGTACTGTCTGGCCAGTCAAAAGACCCCATAACTCTCTAGTGGTAGTATCTCAACGGGTGGCTTACAGTATATTCAAGGCCAATATACCGACAAAACATTATAACGGAATATTTCTCGGTTTTCTTCGTGTCAAGTCCATGCCACGTGCATTGAGGGAGACGATCTAGCAAGACCAGCATTTTCTAACAACTTTATTACCATAATTAAACTGACGAAAACTGAGGCATAACTAAGAACTTAAGCGTAACCGTTAGTGCTACACGAAGTGTAATTTATATTCTATTATTATTATCATTATTATTATTATTATTATTATTATTATTATTATTATTATTTGCCAAGCTACAACCGTATTTGGAAATACAGGATGCTATAAGCCCAAATGGCTCAAACAGGGAAAATAGCCCAGTGAGGAAAGGAAATAAGGAAAAACTAGAACAGAAGTTTAGGAACACTAATAACAATAAAATAATATATTCTAATGAATAGACAAAAAATAAAAACACACAGATCGTTAATCTTTCACTAAAGAAATAATAAAATTACCCAAAATACTCATATAAAAATATATTTACAGTTCGTTAATGTTACAAAAAAAATAACCCAAAAGACTCACATAAAAATATATTTACAGTTCGTTAATGTCACAAAAAAAAAAAAAATTACCAAAAATACTCATATAAAAATATATTTACAGTTCGTTAATGTTACAAAAAAATAACCCAAAATACTCATATGAAAATATATTTACAGTTCGTTAACGTTACAAAAAAATAACTCAAAATACTCATATAAAATTATATTTACAGTTCGTTGGCGCAAAAAAATTACCAAAAATACTCGTAAACCAACAACTCTCTCTCTCTCTCTCTCTCTCTCTCTCTCTCTCTCTCTCTCTCTCTCTCTCTCTCTCTCTCTCTCTCTCTCTCTCTCTCTCTCTCTCTACCGGACAGCTCATTTGAAGCATATAATAAGCATATAATAAGCATGAGAACCTTTGATCCCGCCAGTTAAAAGCACGCTGTCATCTTCCCTAATTCTCTCACACACATCTGCTCGTGGGAGGTGCTTCATTGAGAGGGGCTTTTACGTCGGTCCGCCGAATATTGCTGCAAGTACAGTCAATCAGCGGACGACTCTGGTGCAACTTTGTCTTTACAACCGGTAAGAAACTGTACGTTCACGAAAATGCAGCACAATTCCTTTTTTTTATTTTGCAAGTCTTTAGACTGTTTGAAGGGCCTAGGGTTCGATCCCAAGTATGAGGTAGAAATTTATTTCTATTTGAACACGATATTGTGTTGATTTTCATATATATATATATATATATATATATATATATATATATATATATATATATATATATATATATATATTTAAATAAGCCATATATATTTTTGATACATTAATGTCTGGATTCTCTTAACGACCTCGGGATCAGAGCCCAGGCGAAATCACACAAAGACAAGAGCTTGTGACCGGCCGGGAATCGAACCCTGGTCGGCAAGCTTGTATAGACAGTGACTAAACCACTTGGCCACGAAGAAAGATTTAAATATGAAAAACACGTCTAAATGTGCAAAATTTATCATATATATATATATATATATATATATATATATATATATATATATATATATGTGTGTGTGTGTGTGTGTGTGTATGTGTACAATTATAAAATCCAGAAACATTTTACGAGTTCGATTTCCGATTGCTCGCTTTCGAGTTTCTCACACTAACCAACCATGAGTGTACTGAAAGGCCAAAAATATTCTTTCCAGAACGAAAATGAGGAGGGAATTTCCAACGATTGTTATTCTCGGTGTATATCTAGTGGTCTTCCATGCACTTCCCAGCGCCAGTGGCTCCATCTTGGGAGAGTTTAACGAGACGTCAGTCAATGTCAACAGAGGAGGTACGTCTTGTTAGGAAAAATGAATACCATAGTGCTTCACGTTCTAATCATAACATAATTATATAATTACTGTTTTTAGAATGATTTATTGTTAATTTGTCCTCTTCATTTATTTATTTCCTTATTTCCTTTCCTCACTGGGCTATTTTTCCCTATTGGGGCCCCTGGGCTTATAGCATCTTGCTTTTCCAACTAGGGTTGTAGCTTGGATAGTAATAATAATAATAATAATAATAATAAAGGTTTCTTATGTTTAACAGGCTGACAAAATTCTCTTTTTGTAGTTTATATATGAAAGATCTGTTTTATTGTTGTTACCGTTCTTAAAAAATATTTCATTCTAATTGTTCATTTTTACTCTTATAGTTTCTTTATTTCCTTATATCATTTCTTCACTGGGCTATTTTCCCTGTTGGAGAGCCCTTGGGCTTATATCATCCTGTTTTTCAAACTAGAGTTGTAGCATAGCTAATTACAATAATAATAATAATAATAATAATAATAATAATAATAATAATAATAATAATAATAATAATGATGATGATCCTAATAATCATAATAAAAAATGAGAAAAATAAATAAATAAATAATAATAATAATAATAATAATAATTAGTCATAATAATAATAATAATTAGTCATAATAATAATAATAATAATAATAATAATAATAATAATAATAATAATAACAATAACAACAATAACAAAAATAACAATAATAACAATAATAATAATAATAATAATAATAATAATAATAAGAATAATAATAATAACAATAATAAAAAATAATCATAATCTGATAACCGGTTTTCATATGCTACCATCTATTAACTTCGAGTTTTACCTTAATAACAAAAGTCTGGATGACATTACAATATAAATTTTGAGATTTTTTCTGATTTCAATTGTTCTGATTATATATATTTCTTTATTGGTCCAAAATCTCTATTCATTTGATATTCTCATTCTTATTTGTATATCTTTTGTTACAGTGCATCATCATCATCATCATCATCATCATCATTATGATTATTATTATTTTTATTATTATTACTTTTATCATTATTATTATTATTATTATTATTATCATCATTATTGTTATTATCATTATTTTTATCATTATTATTAATAGCAAAGCTGCAACCCTAGTTGGAAAAGCAAGATGCTATTAACCAAAGGCCTCCAACATGGAAAAATAGCCCAGTGAGGGAAGGAAATAAATAGACGATATGAGAAATAATAAAGAATTAAAATAAAATATTTAAAAAAAAAACAGCAACAACATCAAAACAGATATTTCATATATAAACTATAAATAGACTTATGTCAGCCTGTTCAACATAAAAACATTTGCTGCAAGTTTGAACTTTTGAAGTCATATCACGATTCTATATTTTGAATAAACAATCATAATACCACGTATAAGATCTAGAATTAAAATTCATGCGTTCTGATAATAATAAGAAAGCAAGTCAGAAGTACATGAAAACCATTAAGTCAAGATATCAGAAGGTAAACAACCCTTAAGTCAAGATACCAGAAGGTAAACAATCTTTAAGTCAAGATACCAGAAGGTAAAAAACCTTTAAGTCAAGAAACCAGAAAGTAAACAACCTTTATGTCAAGATACCAAAAGGTAAACAGCCTTTAAGTCAAGATACCAGAAGGTAAAAAAAACCTTTAAGCCAAGATACCAGAAGGTAAACAACCTTTAAGTCAAGATACCAGAAGGTAAACAACCTTTATGTCAAGATACCAGAAGGTAAACAGCCTTTAAGCCCAGATACCAGAAGGTAAACAAACGATCTAAATGTGACTCTCTGTTTCCAGGCCAATACCAAACCTCCTATGAAAACCTTCACTACGACCACGAGCCTAAATTGCATCTGCGGTTGAAGGCAGGAAAGGATAAACAGAAACATCCTATCTGTCCGTACTTCTCTCCGTTCAGCATCATAGGGGTCATCTTGTCCATGCTCCTCCTCTTCAACGGCTTCATAAGCGCTCTAGGCATGTATAACTTGGTTGATAATGGAGGGACTGGTACGGTTAGTAATATGTTCGCGACTACTGGCAGCAATAACAACGTGGATACAAATAATAATGAAAATTCCGAAACTAATATCAACAACAATGATAATTTTCCACCTTTTCTAAGAGCTTCTCGCCATCTAAGGCACGATCAGGAACCGTGGTGGAACATTTGGGAGGGAGAGAGTACTGGAAATGAGGAAGATGGCTGCTCTTGTTCTCAGGGAGATGAAGGTGAGGGCAATTTGCTTATTTTATTCATAAAATGTATCAAGTAGGTGATATCTTAAGGTATCGGGTGACGAAAATTCAAGAGCAATAAAAATGTCTGTCGGAATAACTTAATGAAAAAAAATATATATAATTTTCCACATTTCATGGCTACTCGTGATTAAGGTTATATCTGCTGGAAAACAACAACAATTAAATGTTTCTCCCAATAACTTAATAAAAAAAACGTTTTCCAGATTCATGGTTATTCGGGATTACGGATTATCTGCTAGATGCTGGACAAGACTTTAACTCCAAGAATCCTGACTGTGGATCCAGACTGGCTTGTGAAGTGGTATCCTACCTGCCATCTTCATTGTCTCCGTAAGAAATTTTTTATATATATATATATATATATATATATATATATATATATATATATATATATATACATGTATATAAAAATTCAACTCCGTGGATTGATAGACAAACTTGAGAAAATGCTACTCAATGTAGAGTATGTACAGTCACTCATATAAGTTGGTGGATGTCCGGGTGTTTGAGAGAGATTTCCATTTCAACCAATTTCTGGACGGCAGGTGTTTGGGAACCGATCAAGTATTCAACTACAGGTAGTTGAATATTTGAGCAGTTTCTCGCTCCCAGACACCTGTCGTCCAGAAAGGGGTGTAATGGAAATCTCTCTGAAACACCCAGACATCCACAATCTCATATGAGTGGCTGTGCAATGGAATAACATTAAAGATAAATACGTAAATGAATATTCAACTGGCATTATGGGTTGCTGTGGCATGATTGGTAACGTCTCTGCCTGGTGATCGCCAGTCGGGGGTTCGAGTCCCGCTCAGTCTCGTTAGTGCCATTAGTGTCTGCAACCTTACCATCCTTGTGGGCTAAGGTTGGGGGGTTTGGGGGAGCCTATAGGTCTATTTGCAGAGTCATCAGCAGCCACTGCCTGGCCCTCCCCTGGTCCTAGCTTGGGTGGAGAGGAGGCTTGGGCGCTGATCATGTACTATATGGTCAGTCTCTAGGGCATTGTCCTGCTTGCTATGGCAATGTCACTGTCCCTCACCTCTGCCATTCATGAGCGACCTTTAAACCTTTAAATGGAAACTAAAAGATAAAAAAAAGGTACCAGCTAAAAGAATTTAAACACAAATGAAAGAATTACAATTACCTTAAAAGCCTTATCTTGAATACCAAAAACTTTACAATTATAAATAAATCTACACTAACGTAGATGTGACAAAATTCTGGAATGGTCTCTTTAGTTGTCGAACCTTCAGATGCTTAAACTTTACAAATGTCTTTTTATTTTGCTTGCTACTGTCTATCAGTTCTATTACACAGTCGATTGTATGCTAATATTTGCATTCCCTGGGTATTCATGCGCGAGTCTGAAAAACTATGAATGCTTTCATGTTTAGCCATGACTATTAAAATGTTCGGCGTAGTTTTGCTACATATGCATTATTTAATATTAACGCGTATTTTTTTTTCTTTTTCAATTTAAGTGGTGTTTCAGACACTAACAATTCCATGACTCAATATTATACGTTCCAAGTAGCGAGAGATTTCAAAACTAATGAAATATTAATTTGCATTCCCTAGGTATTCATTAGTTTGATAATCTACGAATGCTTTCATATTTAACCATGGGTATTGAAATATTAAAATGTTCAGTATAGTTTTGCTACATATGTATTAATTATCAAATATTAACGCCCATTTCTTCTTGTTTCTTTTTTTTTTAATTTAGCTTGTTGGCATTGCTTCCATCCGGAATAGAAGAAAAAAGATCCCTCCTTATGTCTGCCAAATCTGGGAATTGTGCTCTGGCCTACGACAGCTGCCCAATTTCCTTGGACATTACCCAAGTAACACAATGGCTTTAGGACAAGTGATGACCTTTTCTTGATGCAGCAGACTGGCAAAAAAATGTCACTTGATTTTGGGTACAGCACTCATTTCATTAGGAATGTTCACCGGATAAATAAATGGAATGGAATTTGAAACATTTGATATCTTTAATCCCTGATTCGTTCTTGCGACTGTTAACGCAACTCTCTTAACGCGATTCTGTTTACGCGCACAGAAGAGATGAATTACATAAAGACGCTATTCACATCAATATTCATTAAGTTACACCAATGAACAATGATAAAGTTGAACTTTCAGAAGCAATTTTATCAGGTGTACGTCTTATAAATATACCATGAGAAAATTTAATAAGAAGGATATATTTTGTGCTTAACGTGTTTGAGATTAATCATTACAAAATATGGCACTGAAGGATGCTTAAATGAAAGCAATTAGACGAACCTTATTCCCAATTCTTTTCGTGTTTGATACCCTTTAAAGCCCCCGAACTTCCCTTCACTTCCATGGTGCAGTATCTGCCTTTTTTCAAGCCCGCCCACAACGAGGCAGCTAAGATCCCATTCCATCGGCCTTTCCGGAAATATATCATTCTTTTCATATGTGAAAAACGCTTCCTTAAAAAAGTCGTTTTAGGGAGTATTAGAATAGATCACCAAAGAAAATAAGTGTGCTCTTTTCTTCTTTCGTAAACTATTACCATCTGTCTATTTTCATAGTTTATATATAACATATTTCAACGTTGCTGCTGATCTTGGAATATTTTGTTTTTCATTCGTTGCCGTCACCATAATCGAGAATTTTGCGAAGGGTATGTATTCACACTTGTCTGTTTGCTAGTTTTGTATTTGTTTGTGAGCAACTTTACACAAAAAATACAAAACCAATTTTGACCAACTTGGTAGTCATGTTGGGTATGACCCAAGGATAAATCAGTAACATTTTGGATAAAGTTCATCAAAATACAGAGTACTTTGAAAATAATCGGTAGGAGTTAATGGCAAATATTTGTTAGTTTATTTTTTTTTTCCTTGTGAACATTAACCCTTTTACCCCCTTTTACCTATTTGGAACTTTCCAACCCTTCACCCCCGGGGGTTATTTTTTTTTTCAAGCACATTTTGCAGTATATATTTTTCTTTAAATTGTTCTAACAGCCTTAATTTTCGTCATAGAGAGGTCATGTTGGTCTCATTCTCTTGGAAAATGCCTAAGGTTTCTCAAAAAATTATCAAAAATATGCAAAAAAAAAAAAAAAATATAAATAGCAGTTTTTTGCAAAGACGTACCGGTACGTCCATGGGGGTAAAGGGATGAGTTTTGTGAAACGTACCAGTACGTCCTTTGGGGGTAAAAGGGTTAAGCAAAAACTACTGAATTTTTTTTTAACGAAACTTGTGGACATGTGGGTTATGGCCCAAGGACAAACCCAACAGATTTTGAAGAAAATACGTCGAAGTACAAGTACATAGGCAGTGGAATTACGTACAAAATAAGACTGCTTGGCATGGCGAAGGCATGCTCTCTACAGAGTGTCACTCTATAGTCCATTTCTTTTAGCGAGGCAGATTTGCACCGACTCTCAGCGGTGCCCTTTTAGCTCGGAAAAGTTTCCTGATCGCTGATTGGTTAGAATTATCTTGTCCAACCAATCAGCGATCAGGAAACTTTTCCGAGCTAAAAGGGCACCCATGCGAGTCGGTGCAAATCTGCCTCGCTAAAAGAAATGGACTATAGTACTGTTTATTTGTTTCCTTTCCTCACTGGGCTATTTTCCCTGTTGGAGCCCTAAGGCCTGTACCCTTCTGCTTTTCCAACCTGGGTTGTAGTTATCTAATAATAATAATAATAATAAAAATAATAATAATAATAAGCAGTAGTACCAATAATCATAGGAGCACTAGGGACTATACCTAAGTCACTGAAAAGGAATTTTGAGAAGACAGGGAGCCGATGTAGCCCCAGGACTTGTGCAGAAGAGCGTAATACTTGAAACAGCAAATATAGAGAGGAAAGTGATGGATTCCTAAGGATGTAACCCGAAAAGCCCACACAAAAATTCACGTGTCACTATAGACTGTAATTAACAAAAAAAGAAAAAAAACAAATTATAATAATAATAATAATAATAATAATACCAACTCCTACAGGTTCTGTAGTTATTTATCGTGCATGACACATTAAAGTTAATTACGTACCTACACACACATCTATCTATCGATCTAGACAGATAGATAGATAGATAGATATATAGATATAGAGATATTAGTTTGTGAGAAAGCACAGTGTAATTCTAACAGTACTGACTCAGAAATGCCAATGAATAAATAGAATTAACAGGATCGATTGAGAATAAGAAATCAACTACAGTAAGGACACCAAAATGGTAGTCTATGAAGGGCGAGAAAATATCACAGTTGGGGTCACGAAGTCAGTAGGGACACTTCTAATATGGAGGAACGAATGCTGTGAGAATTGTGATTATGAAACTGGAGGTTTGTTATTATTATTATTATTATTATTATTATCATCATTATTAGCCAAGCTACAACCCTGGTTGGAAAAGCAAGATGCTATGAGCCCCGCTCCAAAGGGGAAAATAGCCCAGTGAGGAAAGGAAATAAGGAAATAAATAAATGATGAGAACAAAACTAACAATAAATCATTCTAAAAACTGTAACAACGTTAAAACAGATATGTCATATATAAACTATAAAAAGACTTATGTCAGCCTGTTCAACATAGAAAACATTTGCTGCAACTTTGAACTTTTGAAGTTCAACCGATTCAACTACCCGATTAAGAAGGTCATTCCACAACTTGGTCACAGCTGGAATAAAACTTCTAGAATACTGTGTAGTATTGAGCCACATGATGGAGAAGTCCTGGCTATTAGAATTAACTGCCTGCATGGCATGGGCTGGGCTGAACAGGCATGGGCTGGGTATGTAAGGTAGACAAGAAGATAGTGAGAGATGGGCTTAAGAATTTTGGCCATACAGCTAAGCACTGGCACCTGGGAGGCCATTCGAGGCCTTTGTAGGGAAATCCATGTAGATGCAGGATGCACACAAATTAAGAATGCAAAAGTGGTTGCTGCTATGAGCGATTAAATAAGAGAAATATTGATAGTTATTTATTTTAATCTTGTTGTTCTTCTTAAAATATTTTATTTTTCTTTGTTTCCTTTCCTCACTGAGCTATTTTCCCTGTTGGAGCCCCTGGGCTTATAGCATCCGGCTTTTCCAACTAGGGTTGTAGCTTAGCAAGTAATAATAATAATAATAATAATAATAATAATAATAATAATAATAATAATATCGTAGTAGGAGACCCTCTTTTAGGCAGGTTGAGTTAAAAGTAATGGCTGCATCGGCAGATTTTATTTTCTTATCCAATTTTTCTATTTTCCGGATAATTCTCTTCTCTAGAGCGCTGCAATCAGCCAGCAGACTTGAAAAAGAGGAAGGACTTATCCTCGAAACGCGTCGTAGTTTTTACTATTTTGTAGCAAAAGTTTTACTTGTATTTTGTGAGAATATACTTGAAAAGTCTTCCCGATTTTGTCATTCACCTGACTGATGAATTTTTCATGTCTGCTGGCTGATTGCAGCGCTCTAGAGAAGAGAATTATCCGGAAAATAGAAAAATTGGATAAGAAAATAAACTCCGCCGATGCAGCCATTACTTTTAACTCAATAATAATAATAATAATAATAATAATAATAATAATAATAATAATAATAATAATAATAATAAAAGAGCCAAGACAGGGAGTAACAAAAACTTAAAAAAAAAGAATTCTAGGGAGGAGGAAACTGTACTGTGAAAATAAAGAAGAGAAAATTAAGACATGAGTAAAGAGATGACTAAAAGCGTATGTCAGCAACTTAGTAATACGACATTCTGAAAATGGAACAATGAATTGGAGTTGAAGAGTGCGAGTGGTTAATTCGCATGAATATTTCGGAGTAATGATGGTGGATGTGACAAGATGGGAATTATGAAATAGGTGAAGTGAGGATGATGGCAGGGTCTGGAAGATAAGAGAGGTGCCGTTGGAAACAAAAGCTGGATTCTCTGAGAATTTTCTCGAGACAACTATCTATCCTGGAAGTCGAGGTTGAATATAAACACATATTTGGGGGAAAGGGTACATGTTGAAGTAAACTGTCAGTATAGTATTTATGAGGTGAAAAGGATTGAAAAATGAGAGAACGATGAAATACAGATAAAACTACATAAAAAATACTGAGTGCAGACCTCCGCCACGGCAGCTTATTTCTAGATACTATCTTGGCTTTCCCCGAATCAATTTAGACCGTAGGCGTTTCTGAAGTCTGTTCAATAACCATGTGCGAACTTGGGGTGAAGGTTAGGGTTAATTCGGCTGACCTTTTGCTCGACCTTGACTCTTGACCTAGGACTTCCAAAATTTAATCCCTTCCCACGTCTCGATATAACAATTAATCCCTAAAGGTTTCACTACCTTGCGAGTAGAATTGTGGCCAGGAAGTTGTTCACAAACGAACAAACAGACAAACAGGGGCGAAAACATAATCGCCTCACAACTTCGCTGATGAAAGTAATGACCCAAACACTTTAGCATCACTGACAAAATGGAGCCTGTTGTCTCCAGTCCATTAGTTACTGGAAAGTGTATTATTCAGTCTCAGATGATTTGAAATTATATATATATATATATATATATATATATATATATATATATATATATATATATATATATATATATATATAAAACTTCTCGAATACGTGTAGTATTGACCACATGATGGAGAAGTCCTGGCTATTAGAATTAACTGCCTGCCTAGTATTACTAACAGGATGGAATTTTGAACAGGCATGAGCTGGGTATGTAAGGTAGACAAGAAGATAGTGAGAGATGGGTTTAAGAATTTTGGCCATACAGCTAAGCACTGGCACCTGGGAGGCCATTCGAGGCCTTCGTATAACTGGAGGGAAACTCCAGCAGTTAAAGGATCCACTCAAATTAAGAATGCAAAAGTGGTTGCTGCTATGAGCGAGTAAATAAGAGAAATATTGATAGTTATTTATTTTAATCTTGTTCTTCTTAAAATATTTTATTTTTCTTTGTTTCCTTTCCTCACTGAGCTATTTTCCCTGTTGGAGCCCCTGGGCTTATAGCATCCTGCTTTTCCAACTAGGGTTGTAGCTTAGCAAGTAATAATAATAATAATAATAGAGTCAAGACAGGGAGTAATAAAAACTTGAAAAAAGAATTCTAGGCAGACGAGGAAACTGTACTGTGAAAAGGAAGAAGAGAAAATTAAGACACGAGTAAAAAAATGACTAAAAACGTATGTCAGCAACTTAGTAATACGACATTCTGAAAATGGAACAATGAATTGGAGTTGAAGAGTGCGAGTGGTTAATTCGCATGAATATTTCGGAGTAATGATGGTGCATGTGACAAGATGTGAATTATGAAATAGGTGAAGTGAGGATGAGAGCAGGGTCTGGAAGATAAGAGAGGTGCCGTTGGAAACAAAAGCTGGATTCTCTGAGAATTTTCTCGAGACAACAATCTATCATGGAAGTCGAGTTTGAATACAAACACATATTTGGGGGAAAGGGAAGATGTTGAAGTAAACTGACAGTGTAATATACATAAAGGTAAAAGGATTGAAAAGGAGAGAACGTCGAAATACAATTGGAACTAGAAAAAACACCGAGTGCAGACCTCTGCCACGGCAGCTTATTTCTAGAAACTAGCTTGGCTTTCCCAGAATCAATTTAGACCGTAGGCGTATCTGAAGTCTGTTCAATAACCATGTGCGAACTTGGGGTGCAGGTTAGGGTTAATTCGGCTGACCTTTTGCTCGACCTTGACTCTTGATCTAGGACTTCCAAAATTTAATCCCTTCCCACGTCTCAATATAACAATTAATCCCTAAAAGTTTCACTACCTTGCGAGTAGAATTGTGGCCAGGAAGTTGTTCACAAACGAACAAACAGACAAAAAGGGGCGAAAACATAATCGCCTCACAACTTCGTTGATGAAAGTAATGACCCAAACACTTTAGAATCACTGACAGAATGGAGCCTGTTGCCTCCAGTCCATTAGTTACTGAAAGTGTATTATTCAATCTCAGATGATTTGAAATTAAATAAGAGAGTGCGACATTCAAAGCGTTCACTCTAGATGGGGTTAAAAAGGTATTGGGACTCCTGACGGATATACAGACATAAAGACCACTCATGAATGGCAGAGGCAAGGGACAGTGACACTGCCCTATCAAGCAGGACAACGCCCTAGAGAATGACCATATAGACATACGATCAGCACCCAAGCCCCCTCTCCACCCAAGCTAGGACCAAGGAGGACCAGGCAATGGCTGCTGATTATTCAGCAGATAGACCTATAGGCTCTCCCAATACCTCCAGCCTTAACTCACAAAGAAAGTGAGGTTGCAACGATTAAATGAACTAACGAGTTGGAGTGGGACTTGAACCCTAGTCTAGCAATCACCAGGCAGGGACGTTACCAACGGGCAACCTTTGCTGTCTCCTGCAAAAGGGGTATTCTGAAAATATGAACATAGCTATCATTAACAAATATAAAAGCTAGAGACCATTTCATACCTTCTGTTCAACTCTAACGCACTTGAGGGTACACTCGGACACACAATTCTATCTTATTTCTCTTCCTCTTGTTTTGTTTAAGTATTTTTACAGTTTATAGAGAAGATATTTATTTTAATGTTACTGTTCTTAAAATATTTAATTTTTCCTTGTTTCCTTTCCTCACTGGGCTATTTCCTTGTTGGAGCCCCTGGGTTTACAGCATCCAGCTTTTCCCACTAGGGTTGTAGCTTAGCAATTAATAATAATAATAATAATAATAATAATAATAATAATAATAATAATAATAATATGTT
This sequence comes from Palaemon carinicauda, assembly GCF_036898095.1. NCBI lineage: Eukaryota > Metazoa > Arthropoda > Malacostraca > Decapoda > Palaemonidae > Palaemon > Palaemon carinicauda. The sequence goes on along the minus strand of NC_090725.1, from coordinate 295,031,905 downwards.
GAGCACAAGACAGTCAAGCTTATAAGCAAAGCAAGCATCTCAAGAGGCTACAGAAAGAAAGACGGAACGCTTCGGCTGTGACAGTTAATGTCCGATACTGAAGAGAGATATTATATTAACGACCCGTTACTGATGACAGTTATAAAAAATTAAGTAGCCGTAAATACACAAACAACTTGCGCGTTATTACATTAGTTTAAGCAGAGGAAACCGCACAAGAATAAGTAAGATGATTTTTAGATGGATATGGTTTGGGCATGCTCTTCGCACTCCCCAAGGGGAGATTAGTTCACCAAACATTTAACGGGCCTCCACAAGGCATACAAGGCACTAGAAGAATTGGAAGACCCAGGCCTACATGGCTGAGGACTATGAAGCACGAAGTGGGAGATGATGAATGGAGAAGTATTGAATTAAAAACTCAAGATAGAGACGACTGGCGAAAATCTAACCGAGGCCCTTTGCGTCAATAGGCGTAGGAGGAGATGATGATGATGATGATGAATAACCCAAAGGTTATCTGTTGTAGTTCACGCGTCCAAACTTCCTATCCATAGGCAATGATTATCTTGGGATTGTGGAATGAGAAGCTCAATCTACAATACAGGGTTGCAGGACTTTGCAGTAATTTCTGCCCTTGTACAAAGATACTAATATGGCACTCTAATAATACTATTGCGCAGCCCTAACCATATCCTTATTTCACGAATCATACTAAACTTTTGACAAAACCATACATTTCTTAAGACTCTACAGATAATTTTCTCAGGTTAAAATGACAATTATCTCGATAAAGAAGATTATACTTATTCATGTGAAAACTGGTGGAATCAGCACCAAGTTAATTACCTGTTTTATGGAAGGTAGTTTGAAGAAAATGTTTTGCTAATTGGCTTAGTGAATATAGTTTATCAATAGCTAAATAGTCCATCGTTATTCTTTCATTAATCTGTTCTTTTCTTGTTGGTTACGAGAACCGAAAAACTACATATAAATGTTCGAGTTTTGGCATTTTCTCTCCGGAAGTCCATATTATATTTCTCGTAACATGCTTCGATGAACCCAGCTATAAGATCGTCCAAGTGCAGCGATTGGATGTTTATAATTTGTTATTGTTATTATTATTGGTGAGAGACTGGTAGACATGTGTGTTGAACAAGAGATGGTAATAAGTGCTAGCTTCTTTAAAAAGAAAGATAAAAATAAGTATACATGGGTAAGAGTGGCAAATGGAAGAGTAGTAGAAAGGGCATTAATGGATTATGTGTTGATAACTAAAAGAATGTTTGGAAGATTGAAAGACGTGCACGTGTTTAGGGGTATGGCTAACGGTATGTCTGATCATTTTTTGGTGGAAGGAAAATTAGTTGTAGCAAAAGAGTGGGGGAATAGAGTAGGTGGATGTAAAAGGGAAGTAGTGAGGATTGAAGAGCTAATAAAACCGGGGGTAAAAAGTAAATATCAGGAAAGGTTGAAAATGGCATATGACGAGGTGAGAGTAAGAGAAACTGGTAATTTAGAGGTGGAGTGGAAGTTAGTAAAAGAAAATTTTGTTGGGATTGCAAGTGATGTATGTGGCAAGAAGGTTGTTGGAGGCAGCATGAGGAAGGGCAGTGAATGGTGGAATGAAGGAGTGAAGGTAAAAGTGGAAGAGAAAAAGAGGGCTTTTGAAGAATGGCTGCAGAGTAATAGTATAGAGAAGTATGAAAAATATAGAGAAAAAAATGAGGAAGTAAAGCGCAAGGTACGTGAGGCAAAGAGGGCAGCTGACCTGAGGTGGGGTCAGGGATTGGGTCAGTCATATGAAGAGAATAAGAAGAAGTTTTGGAAAGAAGTGAAGAGAGTAAGGAAGGCTGGTGCAAGAATTGAAGAGACAGTGAAAGATGGAAATGGAAGGTTGTTAAAAGGAGAGGAGGCAAGGAAAAGGTGGGCGGAATATTTTGAAAGTTTGCTGAATGTTGAGGATAATAAGGAGGCAGATATAATCGCTGTTCCAGGTGTTGAGGTGCCAGTGATGGGAGATGAGAATGAGAAAGAGATTACAATAGATGAAGTGAGGAGAGCACTAGATGAAACGAGAGTAGGAAAAGCATCTGGTATGGATGGTGTGAAAGCTGAGATGTTGAAGGAAGGGGGTGTGACTGTACTTGAATGGTTGGTAAGATTGTTTAATATGTGTTTTGTGTTGTCAATGGTACCAGTAGATTGGGTTTGTGCATGTATTGTACCACTATATAAGGGTAAGGGAGATGTGCATGAGTGTTGTAATTCAAGAGGTATTAGTTTGTTGAGTGTAGTTGGGAAAGTGTATGGTAGAGTATTGATTAATAGGATTAAGGATAAAACAGAGAATGCAATCTTGGGAGTACAGGGTGGTTTTAGAAGAGGTAGGGGTTGTATGAATCAGATTTTTACAGTTAGGCAGATATGCGAGAAATATTTAGCAAAAGGTAAGGAGGTGTATGTTGCTTTTATGGATCTGGAGAAAGCATATGATAGAGTTGATAGGGAAGCAATGTGGAATGTGATGAGGTTATATGGAGTTGGTGGAAGGTTGTTGCAAGCAGTGAAAAGTTTTTACAAAGGTAGTAAAGCATGTGTTAGAATAGGAAATGAAGTGAGTGATTGGTTTCCGGTGAGAGTGGGGCTGAGACAGGGATGTGTGATGTCGCCGTGGTTGTTTAACTTGTATGTTGATGGAGTGGTGAGAGAGGTGAATGCTCGAGTGCTTGGACGAGGATTAAAACTGGTAGACGAGAATGACCATGAATGGGAGGTAAATCAGTTGTTGTTTGCAGATGATACTGTACTGGTTGCAGACACAGAAGAGAAGCTTGACCGACTAGTGACAGAATTTGGAAGGGTGTGTGAGAGAAGGAAGTTGAGAGTTAATGTGGGTAAGAGTAAGGTTATGAGATGTACGAGAAGGGAAGGTGGTGCAAGGTTGAATGTCATGTTGAATGGAGAGTTACTTGAGGAGGTGGATCAGTTTAAGTACTTGGGGTCTATTGTTGCAGCAAATGGTGGAGTGGAAGCAGATGTACGTCAGAGAGTGAATGAAGGTTGCAAAGTGTTGGGGGCAGTTAAGGGAGTAGTAAAAAATAGAGGGTTGGGCATGAATGTAAAGAGAGTTCTATATGAGAAAGTGATTGTACCAACTGTGATGTATGGATCGGAGTTGTGGGGAATGAAAGTGATGGAGAGACAGAAATTGAATGTGTTTGAGATGAAGTGTCTAAGGAGTATGGCTGGTGTATCTCGAGTAGATAGGGTTAGGAACGAAGTGGTGAGGGAGAGAACGGGTGTAAGAAATGAGTTAGCGGCTAGAGTGGATATGAATGTGTTGAGGTGGTTTGGCCATGTTGAGAGAATGGATAGTGGTTGTCTGCTAAAGAAGGTGATGAATGCAAGAGTTGATGGGAGAAGTACAAGAGGAAGGCCAAGGTTTGGGTGGATGGATGGTGTGAAGAAAGCTCTGGGTGATAGGAGGATAGATGTGAGAGAGGCAAGAGAGCGTGCTAGAAATAGGAATGAATGGCGAGCGATTGTGACGCAGTTCCAGTAGGCCCTTCTGCTTCCTCCGGTGCCTTAGATGACCGCGGAGATAGCAGCAGTAGGGGAGTCAGCATTATGAAGCTTCATCTGTGGTGGAAATGTGGGAGGTTGGGCTGTGGCACCCTAGCAGTACCAGCTGAACTCGGTTAAGTCCCTGATTAGGCTGAAGGAACATAGAGAGTAGAGGTCCCCTTTTTGTTTTGTTTCATTGTTGGTGTCGGCTACCCCCCAAAATTGGGGGAAGTGCCTTGGTATATGGATGGATGGATTATTACTTGCTAAGCTACAACCATAGTTGGAAAAGCAGGATGCTATAAGCCCAGAGTATCCAACAAGGAAAATAGCCCGGTGAGGAAAGGAAACAGGGAAAAATAAAATATTTTAAGAAAAGTAACATTAAAATAAATATCTCCTATATAAACTATAAAAACTGTAATACAGCAGGAGGAAGAGAAATTAGATAGAATAGTGTGCATGAGTGTACACTTAAGAAAGAGAACTCTAACCCAAGATTGTGGAAGACCATTGTACAGACTATGGCACTACCAAAGACTACAGAACAGTGGTTTGATTTGGAGGGCCTTTCTCCTAGAAGGGAACTACCCTTACCAAGAAGAAAGTAGCCAAAGAAAAGCATCCAATGTAGTACTGTCTGGCAAGTCAAAGGGCCCCATAACTCTAGCGGTAGTATCTCCATGGGTGGCTGGTGCCCTGGTCAACCAACTAGACCTTTCAATAAGGGTTTAAAGACCATTCATGAATTGCACAGGAAAGTGACTGTGGTATTGCCCTAGCAAAGAGGACAATGACCCATCTCCACCCAAACTAGGACCAGGGAGGGCCAGGCAATGGATGCTGATGACTCTGCAGGTAGACCTATCGGCTCCCCCAAACCACACATCCTTAGCTCACAGGGATGGTGAGGTTGCAGGCCCTATAAGAAACTAACAAGTTCGAACGGGACTCAAACCCTAGTCTGGCGATCACCACACAGAGACGTTCCCACTATGCCATCACAACCCCTAAAAACTCTTCATATGAAAATGCTATCAGTGTCAGTCATCTACAAAATTTTGAAGGTACCTAAATGCATCAAAATCCTAAAACCTAGACAATCTCATCATCTACTTGACAAATTGAGTCTGAAACATTCCGATTCGTAATGCATCTTTTATTACTTAGGCTGATAGATGTCAGAAATAAGCAAAGGGAGGGATCAGGGTATGACAGTGTACCTCAATACATTTCAGTGCTTTGCAAAAGATACAGTTGACGGAAAAATACGGAGTCTAATCTCATTTTTGCTTATCAACCTTTGAATAAATATTTTTCATCAGGGAACTTTTCATTACATTCTATCAAATAAAAATCTCGTCTGTAATCTTTCTGAGAGAGAGAGAGAGAGAGAGAGAGAGAGAGAGAGAGAGAGAGAGAGAGAGAGAGAGAGTAAAATAATTACGTTTCATTTTACCGTTAATTCCCGTTATAAAGATTTGAACTTCATACTCGTGGCAAATAAATTCAGAACAGAATAAATCCTCATTGGCATCCCTCAAAATATCTGTCTCGTTATATGCAATCGTAAAAGCATCTATTCTGGTCAGTTCTTCTTGGCATGAATATTAAAATCACGATAACATCATCATCATCATCATCATCTCCTACGCCTATTGACGCAAAGGGCCATTGAGATACTACCACTATAGAGTTATGGGGTCTTTTGACTGGCCTAATAGTACTACATTGGATCCTTCTCTCTGGTTACGGTTCATTTTCCCTTTGCCTATGCACTCACACACCGAATAGTCTGGCCTATTCTTTACATATTCTCCCCTGTCCTCACACACCTGACAACACTGAGATTACCAAACAATTCTTCTTACTGCACTGTAATTGTTCAGTAGCCACTCTTCTCATGGCAAGGGTAGAAGAGACTCTTTAGCTATGGTAAGCAGCTCTTCTAAGAGAAGGACCCTCCAAAATCAAACCATTGGGTAGTGCCATAGCCTCTGTACCATGGTCTTCCACTGTCTTGGTTTAGAGTTCTCTTACTTGAGGGTAAACTCGGGCACACTGTTCTATCTTCTATCTTTTCCTCTTGTTTTGTTAAAGTTTTATAGTTTATAAAGTGATATTCATTTCAATATTGTTGCTCTTAGGATATTTTATTTTTCCTTGTTCCCTTTCCTCACTGAGCTATTTTCACTGTTGGAGCCCCTGGGCTTATAGCATCCTGCTTTTCCAACTAGGGTTGTAGTTTAGCAAGAAGTAGTAGTAGTAATAATAATAATAATAATAATAATAATAATGGTAAGGATATTAATAATTGAAAAAAAAAGCTTCTCCAAGCGTACAAACGCACTTCCATCTCGTCTATTTCAATTAGTGTTTGGAAAATACGATGAAGAATGCCAAGGTATACAAACGTTTTGACGATATCATTACCTCACAAAATTAGGTCTTGCGTGGCCATTAACATTTGGTGAAGGCGGGGGGGGGGGAGGGGGAGGGGGGGAAGGGGGCTGTGGAAGTATGTTATTAAGTTGAGAACTCATGATCCGTTCAAAACCGAGTCACACTTGCCACTTAAAGTCTTCCTGAGCGAGTAGTTGGACCGCGAGGTCTTCGTCCGACGAACACCGCGGTGAAGAGACAGACTTCATTGGTGCAACATTGTTTAACAACAGGTACTTACTTTACTTTACTTTAAGGGTTGTTTTTTCTGGTTCTATATAGGCCTACTGCAGGGGAACCCTACTCTCTAAAGGACCTTCACAGTCATTTTATCGTATATATTACCAGATATTCAACATTTCACACAGCATATTATTATCATTATCATTATTATTAGTAGTAATAGTAGTAGTATCATTATTGTTTTTACAAGCTAAACTATAACCGTAATTGGAAAAGCAAGATGCTATAAGCCCTACGGCTCCAACAGGGAAAATTAGTCCACTAAGGAAAGGAAACAAGGAAATAAATAAACTGCATGAGATGTAATAAACGATCAAAATATTACAAGAACAGTATCAATGTTAAATCAAATCTTTCACATACTGTATAAACTAAAAAATTCAAATAACAAGAGTAAAAGAAATAAGATAGAATAGTGCGAGCGAGTGTACCCTCAAACAAGAGAACAATCCGAGAGAGGAAGATCTTGGTTCAGAGGCGATGGCACTATCCAAGACTGGATAACAAAGGTTTAATTTTGGAGTGTCCTGGAAGAGCTGCTTAATGGCTTTCTTCTTCTTTAGATTATCCGGAGCTTCTCTCCGGACAGGGGCTTTTTGATAATGGCTTTCGGATGTCTAGTGAGCTGTGGGACTCTATCATTACCAAGAGCTCTGTCTAAAACCATCCATGACTTTCCGAGAGCAGACCTAAATATAAACACAGTTCTTGGTAAGATTTTACGAGTTCGATTCATGACAATTTCAACGAACATGACCAACCAAACACGGCTGAAACCCTCGTCAGGCCAAGAGGAACACAGAAAAGAAAAATCCCCTTTTATTCTTTTTATATCGGTAGCAGCTTGGCCAGGGCACCAACCGGCCGTTGAGATACTACCGCCGGAGAGTTATGGGGTACTTTGACTGGCCAGACAGTACTACATAGGACCCTTCTCTCTGGTTACGGTTCTTTCCTTTTGCCTACACAGACACCGAATACTCTGGCCTATTCTTTACAGATTCTCCTCTGTCCTCATACACCTGACAACACTGAGATTATCAAACTATTCTTTTTCTCTCAAGGGGTTAACTACTGCACTCTAATTTCAGTGGCTACTTTCCTCTTGGTAAGGGTAGAAGAGACTCTTCAGCTACGGTAAGCAGCTCTTCTAGGAAAAGGACACTCCAAAATCAAACCATTGTTCTCTAGTCTTGGGTAGTGCCATAGCCTCCGTACCATGGTATTCCACTGTTTTGGGTTAGAGTTCTCTTGCTTGAGGGTACGCTCGGGCACACTATTGTATCTAGTTTCTCTTCCTCTTGTTTTGTTATAGTTTTTAAAGTTTATATAGGAAATATTCATTTTATTGTTGTTACTGTTCTTAAAATATTTTATTTTTCCTTATTTCCTTTCCTCACTGGGCTATTTTCCCTGTTGGAGCCCCTGGGCTTATAGCATCCTGCTTTTCCAACTACGGTTGTAGCTTAGCATTTGATAATAACGATAATAATAATATCCCCAAAAATTGGGGGAAGTTTCATAGTAGATAGATGGATGATTTCCGTACTAAAGTACCAGGCATACGATTTCAAAGTTTTGGAGGAACAGGGTAAAAGGTGTCAATATTTTTCTCAATTAGTATAATATCTTATAAGACATGAATATATTTGATTAAATACCCATTGTTTCTCTAACTATACACTGGACCTCACTTCTAAATACTGATTGAGAGGCTTAAGTGCTTGTAAGCATTTTCTAGTATTGTATAATAACTTTTGATGTAATTTATTCAAATTACATACACTTACATGAAACTAAAAAAATTTATGGATATAAATTAAACAACAAACGTGAGCCCGCAAACATAAACAAACATATAAAAAACAACACACGTGTGCACTTACATGTGATTTATATGGTTCCAAAACATGGCACTTTCTTATGCATGATTCGTATGTTTACGAGACATGACATTTTCTTATGCCAGATTCGTACAGTTATAGACATAACATTTTCTTAAGCATGATTAGTTTGGTTACATGACATGAAATTTTCATATGCATGACTCCTATAGTTCTAAGACATGACATATTTTATGCCTGATTTGTGTGGTTCCAAGAAATGACATTTTCGTATGTCTGGTTCGTATGATTCCCAGACATGACACTTTCTAATGCCTGATTCGTACGGCTCCAAGACGTTTTATTTCCTTATACCTGTTTCGTAAGGTTGCAAGACAAAACACTTTCTTATGCATGATTCGTATAGTTCCAAGATATGACATTTTCTTATGCCTGATTCGTATGGTTCCAAAACAGGACATTTTCTTATGCATGATTCATTTGGATCCAAGACAATACATTTTCTTATGCCTGATCCGTATGATTCAAGGAGTTGACATTTTCTTATGCTTCATTTGTATGATTCAAAGACTTGACATTTTCTTATGCTTCATTTGTATGATTCAAAGACTTGACATTTTCTTATGCCTCATTTGTATAATTCAAAGACATGACATTTTCTTATGCCTCATTTGCAGGGTCCAAAACATGACATTTTCTAAAGCATGATTCATGTGGTTCCAAGTCATGAAACCTTGGAAAAACATGAATATACGCATCTCAAATTCCTGTCTGAAGGGCGATGAATATAGTTGAATAGGAACTGTCTCAGTGTATGAAATTTGTTTTCCTTTTCAACTTGGATTCAACAGATAAATAAGAAATAAGAATAACGACTATCCTGCCTCTCATTCAACAGCACATTAAAAGGCGATTTCCTTTTCAGAAAATAATGTGGCTAAAATTAATTGCGTTCGTCATTCTTGCCTGTTGCTGTGGGGGTCATTGTGCCCTCTCCAACTTCAATTAATCCATCTCAAATGGGATTCAGGGGACTTCAACTCCTGTCGGCAGAACTGGTAAGTTTTGATTTAAGGAACTGAAAGCAATTGTGCCTCAGGTCCCATTTATACCACTACCTAATACAGTACTCCACCTTATGTTTGTCTGTCTCTGATCTATTATCATTATTATTATTATCACCAGTCAAGCTACAACCCTAGTTGGAAAAGCAAGATGCTATACGCCCAAGGGCTCCAACAGGGAAAAATAGCCCAGTGAGGAAAGGAAATAAGGAAATAAATAAATTATAAGAACTTATGGTTTTAAGTAGTTGAATGATCTGCACAATATAAAAACTCAATAAAGATAAGTTATATTCAAACATGTGAT
>NC_090725.1:295009938-295017438 GCF_036898095.1 Palaemon carinicauda | reverse complement strand
TAACATTCTGCTTTTCCAATCAGGGTTTCAGCCTAGCTAGCAATAATAATAACCTTTTCAAAATGTATCGTCAAGATAAAACAATTGAAAAGATCTGAACTTACAGTGGGTAAACCGGAAAAATACTCAATAAAGTGTATGAAACGGGTGAAGATAGAGTGGGCTAAAATTGAAAAGGAACTTTATGCTTACCCGAAGTATTTCTTTTTCTTTTTTTTCTCTTCTCTCATGTTTGAGACATAAGTGGCTAAATTAATAAGCAAATTAGAAAGAATGATGAACTAGCAGAAGGAGAATCAAGTAATCCTAGAACAGAATCACGTGATATCTCTTTTAGTTGAATTAAACAGTAATACGCCATTCGTATAACCACCATCTGAATAGTATTGGTCACCAAAATAGGAAATGACATATACTGTACTTGCAGTTACTCACAATGTTGGATAAGAATAAGTATACCTAATATAAACACATTCGGCTGTGGATTAAAGTTCCAAACGTCTTGGTTAAGACAGGCTCTTCATCTAACCTATGAGGTCATCATAGCTAATGCTCGGATGACCCAACTCTTTGCTCAATCGGGTGAGGACTGTAAAATAGTAGAAAACAAAATTATATATATTATGGAAAAATCATTCATTAAGGGACCTACATTAGCTTGTTTTAGTATTTTTCATGAGGTTAGCATCACAACGAACATTAAATAAGTGTATGACTAACCAACTGGTTTTCCAACCAATATTCTATGATTAGGGTAACAATTCATAAGTATGAGTAAAATAATGTCTACTAGACTATTGAGCTAAGACTGCATGAGAGAACTTCACAGGCCTGAAGAGATTAATAAATTAGAGATACTGTAGAACCTGGATGTACAGTTCCAGACAATTCCAACAGAGACAGTTTTCCAAGCAATAAAGGTTTGTGCCTAGACTTGTGATCATGGCCCTGACGAATAAGGTAAATTGAGTGAAGTAGTCTTCACATTTTGGGGGTACTGTATAGGAATGTGGCCATGAAAGTAAAGAATTGAAGGGGCAAATTCCACAACAACTCAATATGACCAACTTAGGCATTGCTTAGTATATTATTATTTAATTGCATACCATTAATATAGCTTGTAGTTTATTATTTACATAAGATTTTGTAAGAATCTTCAAAATGATATTGTGGTTCAGTTTGAAAATGCCAAATTAGTAACCCCGTCTCTCTCTCTTCCCATGCTAAACAATCTATTAAATGCCCTCGTTCACATCATAAATACTGTGCCCATGACTATACCACATGTTCTCATGACATTACTCAAAAATATCTACAGTCTACTAATGTGGGCTACAGTGCGGGAACTTGACAAAATGATGCGAGTCGACCTACCGAATACAGCTACCGGTAATTAAGCTGTTGCCTACAGTGGAGATTGCACTGTATATATATACCAGTAATATACAATAGTTTCAGCGAGTAATATATTAGATAGAAACAACAGTGTTTTGTTGTTAACGTATATTATTTACGAACTATAAGTATCACGATAACTAGTGATATGTGTACCACAGACTTACTGTGTAAAGCACTTAGTACATGTGTATATATGCACTGTAAACTTAACGAATTGTGTTCATACTGTAATAAAATACTTATTCTGTGATAGAAACCAAATGAAAACAATATAAGGGAATTCAGTGAATTAGGCTACTTTGTGTTAGTCTATCACGCATAAGCAATGGTCAGTGATGATTAGGTTACGAATTAACTCACCCTTGGCCCTAGGGCAACAAGTATTTGCAGAATCTCGTTTTTAAAGCCTGTCTCTTTTACCTAAGCCCTGTAAATAAGGAGGGCTGACTGTATGTATCATCATCATCATCAGATGTTACTAGTTAACTGCAGAACAAAGGCCTGAGACATGTCCTTTCACTTGCGTCTGTTCACGGTCTGTCTATACCAGTCCACACCTCCAAACTTTCTTAGTTCATCAATCCATAGTCTTATATATATATATATATATATATATATATATATATATATATATATATATATATATATATGTATATATATGTATATATATATATATATACATATCTATATAGATATATATATATAAATATATATATATATATACATATATATCTATATATATAAATATATAGATATATATATATATAGAAATATATATATATATATATATATATATATATATTTATATATATATATATATATATATATATATATATTTCTATATACAGTATATATCTATATATTTATATAAATATATATATATATATATATATATATATATATATATATTTCTATATACAGTATATATCTATATATTTATATATATATATATATATATATATATATATATATATACACACACAGTATATACTAGTGTACCCGAGCCATCAAAAATGACATCTAAATATCTAGATAGATATGCACACATACACACGCACACATATTCAACATTTCACATCTGCTGCTCCTTTTCTAACTACAACCAGCTAGTTCAGCAATTTTTTGGAGTGGTTTCTGAGTGTACCTCTATTGGTACTACTCCATCTCCCCCCTAAACATGCCAGGAAAGAAAAAAAAAAAAAAAAAAAAAATATATATAGATATATATATATATATATATATATATATATATATATATATATATATATATATATATATATCCTCAAATGAATGCATATTACTCCACACCAATCAAACTCCTAAAAGACTATAATGAACATTGTACATTGCATAACTTCATGGAATTTATCTTCTTATTTACCCTTCGCCGTTCTAAATTTCAAAGTTTACGTTGACATTGATGAGATGTCTGTTGTCAATATCTAAAACAACTCATCCTTGTCATTACCACTTGTACTTCCATCTTGTTGATAAAATGTCCATTGCTGCCTTACCTATAACACAAATTATCTACTACTGTATACTTATCAGTGACGGAAGTTACTTGAAAATGTCCCAAGAAACTTTTACCATACGTCACATATTTGCACATTAGAACCTGCATAAATATCATATACAGAGCTTCGGGTAGGAAATCAAAATTGTGGATGCAAAGGTGGAGAATCCAAAAGAGAAGCAAGCAGGTTTGGATCCACCTAGGTTAGGTTAGGTTAGTAAAAATTGGATATAGATATAGGATTTTGGTACATTTATAGAAAAACACGGGACAACATTTCTAAGTGAAAAGAACTTTTACTACAGTAAATGATGTGCTTTCAACGAATTTGACCTTTGGGCATGCGAAAACAGGCCAAAACATGATTATTCAACACTTTTGAGCTTTTTAAAAAGGGCACAGAACCTAACAAACCCTATTAACCTAACCTAGTAGTTCCCAGGTCACATATCTGATTATTTAATACTTTTTGAGATTCTTAAAAGGGCATAGAACCTAACAAAACCTATTAACCTAACCTTATAGTTCCCAGGTCACAAACCTGATTATTCAACACTTTTGAGATTTGTAAAAAAGTACAGAACCTAACAAACCCTACTAACCTAGCCTAGTAGTTCCCAGGTCACAAACCTGATTATTCAACACTTTTGAGATTTGTAAAATGGTACAGAACCTGACAAACCCTACTAACTTAGCCTAGTAGTTCCCAGGTCACAAACCTGATTATTCAACACTTTTTGAGATTTGTAAAAGGGCAAAGAACCTAACATGCACAAACACAAAAACGGGAGCAGAAACATCTGACTTGCAAAAAGTACCGTAAACCAAAGAATGAAATAAAACATTTCAGGGGATGAGGATCCCCATATTTTGTGGAATTTTTCATGGATTTGTTGTGTGTTCCAGAAAATAATGTACGAATAGGAAAAGGTTAGTTTTATCATTATTTATTGATTCGCCAGTAAATTTTCCCCACCCAATACCTCAGGTTCCCCCTGGGTCGTCCCCATTACCGTAATATATATTAAGGTATACCTCATTAACTATTTATTTGCGATGGAAATAAAGGTCATTTTGTCCCGTGTTTTTCTATAATAATACCAGGATTAAGTATTCCCCGCTGAAATGTGATTTTAAAAATGAATATTGCATTCTGGGAGGAAAACATGGGGTTTACGGATTAAATAATCATTTGAAAATTAAATGAAACACCAAGATTAAAATTTGGGTAAATTTGTATTGTATTACAGGGTGTGATTTTCGCACAGAAAATATATGATTTCCTATAGTAAATAACGTGATTTAACCGAATTTGACCTTCATTTCAACAGGAATCAAACAGATCAACCAATCAGATTAACTTTAAGTTGACGAATTGGTTGATGTTATTACGGATGAAATGAAGGTGAAAACCGGTTAAATCACGTTATTTACTATAGGAAATCATATCTTTTCTGTGCGAAAATCACACCCTGTAATACAATACAAATTTACCAAATATTATCACATATATGTTGTTAAAATATTTAAATATAAGAACTTGTTCAATGTTGTCACTTCTCTTACGAATGTACTGAGAACGATAACATTAGCAACGTTACCAATGATTCACAGTACTACCAACGATGACGAATGGTACACAGAGTTACCAACGACACGATGACATTACTAGCGGTAGAAATGCTAAATATTTTCATACGTATTTTAAATAATTTTTCCATATAACTATTACACAATATATAAAAAGTACAAAAAGGGCACAGAACCTAACAAACCCACCTAACCTTGCCTAGAAGTACCCCGGTCACAAAACACAAATAATGACTATTGAGGAATGACTTACATTTATGAAACAGTACTACCAACGATGACGAATGGTACACAGAGTTACCAACGACACGATGACATTACTAGAGGTAGAAATGCTAACTATTTCCATACGTATTTTAAATCATTTTTCCATATAACTATTACACAATATATAAAAAGTACAAAAAGGGCACAGAACCTAACAAACCCACCTAACCTTGCCTAGAAGTACCCCGATCACAAAACACAAATAATGACTATTGAGGAATGACTTACATTTATGAAACAGTACTACCAACGATGACGAATGGTACACAGAGTTACCAACGACACGATGACATTACTAGAGGTAGAAATGCTAACTATTTCCATACGTATTTTAAATAATTTTTCCATATAACTATTACACAATATATAAAAAGTACAAAAAGGGCACAGAACCTAACAAACCCACCTAACCTTGCCTAGAAGTACCCCGATCACAAAACACATATAATGACTATTAAGGAATGACTTACTTTTATGAATAAAACGACGAAACTTGTGGCTTCCATGGGGGTAGACGACTTTTCCCCCAAAATGTACCTTTATAGGCAGTAACGGTATAACCACAACGACGTTTCTTCTTAGTTTTAGGTATGATGTTTTCAGAATTGCAATAAAACACGTGAATGACTTTCCTATAAGATAACAGAGAACGGCACTTGGGGCACTGTAAACGTTGAGGAATTACGTTGTGTGATTTAAGGAAATAATCAACATTAACTGAAGAATCATAAAAATCACCATGGAATTTAGCCACTGCTTTTAGGTACGGAATACTGCAGCCGTTACAAGTTTCTATAACTTCCTCCATCGAAAAATACGAAAAAATAAATCGCACTTGAAATGACGAACGCCTTACTGGGTCAAAGGTTACAACGCAAAAGGCATCGGAGGAAAGGGTATGAACACACCTCTCAAAGAGATAAAGGAAGGGGGGGTAGGGAGATATCTGAATAGGCATCGGGTGGTGATTGGTTAAGGGAAAAACAAAGAACACTAGCGGGTAAACATGAATGAACTAAATAGGGAAACTAGTCCAGAGAAAGTATTTATGGAAACAGAGGAGTGAAAAGGAAATAACCAAAGAAAAGAAATAAAAACAATATAGGAAGATAAAATGGAATGAATGATAAATAATATTGAATGGGAATATAATATGAGATGATTTTACCGTGAATGAACTGGATAGGGAAACTACCCCAGAGCAAGTATTTATGTGAAACCGGGGAGAGAAAAGGAAATAACCAAAGAAATAAACCCAATATAGGAAGATAAAATGGAATGTATGATAAATAATATTGAATGGGAATATAAAATGAGATGAAAATACGATAATAAAAAGAGTAATGGGGGGGGAAAGCTTCTGCGCAGGGGGAGTGATATTTGCGCAGACCGAAAACTGGTATGCACGAACGTACGTACAAATGGGTGCTAATGTTAGCATGGAATGCTAACATTTGATCTACATCAGACGTTGGCAGCACTGGTTACTGAATTTTTTCATGAAATAATCTTTGAAACGGCTCCTCCAAAGTTTATCCAGTTATACTGTTTTGTATTTTCCTCCGGTTATAATACATACAAGAAGGTAATGTATAGAGAAGAAAAGGCTTGTTTTACGTTTATATATCGATTCCCCAGTATGTTTTCCCCACCCAAAACCCCGAGTTCCCACTGGGGGTCCCCCATTATCGGAGGATACATATGTATATATATTTCTGAAACTATTCATTTGCGACGGGAACTAGTGTTATTTTCGAAGAGAGCGTAATTTTTTTCTATAAGAAAAAGTAGTTGATTTCCTAGGTTACATTGCCCTGTAATACACTACAATGAAACCAAAATGGGGCCAAAAAAATAGCATTTCAAAAATTCATAAGAGTGGCCCTAGTTTACATTCAAAACTTCCCTCTTTATCAGATACACATACTGTTTAATCTAATGGCATTATTAGCTCCTGACAAACTCGGGTAGAAAGATACTAATTGTTATGTCCTTCAAACACAGTTGTTACACTTAATATAATTAAAAACAACGTTATAACATCGTGTACTCACCAATGCTTCGGTTCCATAATGTTCCCCAGTTGAAACACGAATCTTGCAGTTGATGGAGTAGCCTAACCCAACCATCTAAATTTCCCATGTACGGTTTCATTCGGATAACGTTTTTTAACTGCTGATGCAGAGATCGTCTTCATGTAGCAGATTACCTCTCGTTAATCTCACTATTTTTCCCCAAACTCTATATTAAGTATATTGATAGTTAAAATTAACCCATAACCCGGTATCAGCCTAGGGACACAGGGTTCTTCTTTTTCTTGATACATTTAAGATACCACTTAAAGAAATCATCACGAATTATAGTTCTAAAGACAAAAAAATATATAGTTTGCATTTTCTTTCACTTTGTTATGCGAATCATTTTCCCTTACAAACAACACACAGTAAAACAAGGTCCAATGTCGAGTACCAAATTGACAGACACAAACACAATTATCCTGGAAGTACAGCACTGGGACTACGACTGCTTCTTCTTTTAAGATTGTTCTAAACTTCGGAGCCTTCAAGAAAAACCTCAACACTTATCTTTTTAGAAAGTGTTATAATAGTGACCTGAAAACTATTAAGCCTGAATACAAATGCTAGCGAAATAACTGATAACGATACAGAGCAAAATATTAACTGGAAAGGAATTATTTTTTTCACACACCAAGGCCCGCCTGAACAGAC
>NC_090725.1:294994938-295004938 GCF_036898095.1 Palaemon carinicauda | reverse complement strand
GGGTTGTGGTGGCCGATGTGGTAACGTCCCTGACTGGTGAACTCCAGACTGGGGTGTGAACCCCGCTCAAACTCGTTAGTTTCTTTGGTCTTCGGGTTGTGGTGGCCGATGTGGTAACGTCCCTGACTGGTGAACGCCAGACTGGGGTGTGAGCCCCGCTCAACCTCGTTAGTTTCTTTGGTCGCTGCAACCTCACCATCCTTGTGAGCTAAGGAAAGGGGTTTTGAGTTTGGGGGAGCCTACAGGTCTATCTACTGACTCATCAGCAGGGATTGCCTGGCCCTCCCTGGTCCTAGCTTGGGTGGAGAGTGGGCTTGGGCGCTGATCATATGTATATATGGTCAGTCGCTAGGGCATTGTCCTGCTCGATAGGGCAATGTCCCTTTCCCTTGCCTCTGCCATTTATGAGTGCTCTTTAAACCTTTATCCTTATTGAGTTCCCTCTATATTATCTCCTTTCTTGCCTTTACTTAGTACTCAGGCACACTATTCTATCTAATTTCTCTTCCACTAGTTTTATTTCTTTATTCTAAGTTTTTACAGTTTATATATGAGAGATCTACTATAATGTTACTGATCTTAAAATATTTTATTTCAATTCTCCTTTACTTCTTTTGTGGTTTATTTATTTCCTAGTTTCCTTTCCTCACTGGGCAATTTTCTCTGTTGGAGCCTTCGGGCTTATAGCATCCTGCGTTCCACTAGGGTTGCAGCTTGGCTTTTAATAATGATAATAAACCTACTGAACTTCGTTTTTTTTTTTTTTTTTTTTTGCCACGTGCCCTTTACTACTACGGTTATAACGTGTTCGTTTTCGGCAAGATTCCATCTTGGATAAAATGTTCTGTGCATTAATCATTTCATTTTTCCTGGCTCCATTCATCATTCAATAGAGCGGATCGTGAGAGAACCTAATAATTTTAGTCTTCTAATGATTCCTAACAATTCTGATTAGAGTGGAAGATATTCAGAGGAGATGGTTTGGGCATGTACAGAGGATGGAACAGGACAGATGGCCAAAGATAGTGCTTCATGGTCAAGTGGCCGGAAATAGACCGAGAGGACGACCAAGAGATACACGGGTGAAAACCTTCAAGAAAGCAAATAGAGGCGAGACATTTCAGCAGCTGGTACAGATGGCATTGGATAGGAGTCTCTGGAAAGAATGGCGTTATCAGATGCAGGACCCAACCCGGAGAATTCCGGACGGGATTTAGTGAGTGAGTGAATGATTCCTAACATAAAAAATGTCCTTAAAACTTCATCCAAGATCAATTTATTTTTCTGTAATTCATATCTTCAAAATTTTGGTTACATTGCACTTATCAAAGTTTAAGAATATAATCAGGATGGGCCGTAGACCATGGTTCCTGCCACTCACGTCCTGCGTCTATTGGAACGTCGGTCAACAAGAGTAAAATTCGGCCATTAAGGAAAACGAGAGACGGAAAATCAAAGCCTTTATTTATTCGACAGATGCTCGTCAAAATACATTACTCCAACACCTCATTTGAGACGTTCACAGTACTTAGGGTCCCACAAAGTAATATCTTTTTATTGCTTCAATGTCTTCTAAAAACATTCTTATTTTCGCAATAAAAATGATATTTGGATATAAATAGACTACAATAATTTGTAAAAAAAAAAAAAAAAAAAAAAAAAAAAAAAAAAAAAAAAAAAAAAAAACGATCATAAGTCGATGAGATATGAGTATTTGAAGATAGCCAATTTTCAAATTCGTTTTTTCTCCCGATTTTGATTTTTTTCCCCACTTGGCCCAATGGAGACCGTTGGTATTGTGAATGCCTCATTTGTGAATAAATATTTGTTATATACTACGGTGTTTGTCGTGTAGCCTTTCACAGAGCTCATAATAGCAGTGTTGCCAGATATGGGGATTTATCCCTAGATTTAGGGATTTAGGGTGTCTGATGGGGATATTCTGTACAAATTTCCATGAAGGGGAAACGAAGATGCCATTATAGCAATTTCTATATTAGTAAAGCCTACATAATCAGAAGGAAATATATTTTTATAAATGGGGATTTTTGGGGTTTGTTCTGTGGATTTTTTATCATGAGTTTTGGGGATTTTTAGACTAACCCATCTGGCAACACTGCATAATTGCATCATGTGACGGCCGAGAGAAGGTTGTGAACTCAAAGGCAGTATGAGAGAAACTAAGTTAATTTATTATAGAACACTCTCCTTTATATACAAAAGCCCAAGGCAACAGGAATTTTCATGTTCAAAAGACAGACAATGTTACAGAGGCGATACGCAGACATGTTTATTCTGGTTCTTTTTAGTACGAGGGAAGAGCGAAGATACAAGCATAATATATACAAAATGAATTATGTACGATCGTGTGACACACGGTTGGTACAGATTCGTCGAGTTGTGGAAGTTCTTTTCAAGAGTGTCTCCAAATATCAAGTAACGTATCTTGCTGGTTTCTGGTATACAGAAGTTATTTGGAGCCCTAGAGCCATTGCGTGACTTGCCTGATGATAGGGTTCAAGGAGACTGGACATCTGTCGTATGCAGCTGCGCAGTTCCCAGATACAGAAGACATGAGGATAGACCTTGTCTCGGCCATTCTGGATGGAAGCACTGCTAAATACCTGGTGAAGAATTAAAAACATTTATATTTGATAAATACCTCATTATCGGCAAGAAATAAAACCATAACTCTCTCCGCGATATATAATTCATAAATTTTTTTATTTTATGAACGGTGAGTTATTTATTAATTTTGAAAATATTAAAGGTAACTTTTCAGGAAATCTCTCGTGTCTCTGATTGAACACTTTTATCAAATAGGCAATTAGGAAATCCTCTCTCTATAGTTACTAATTTTAACTAATGATTATTATCATTCTTTTCTTTCGGGGAAATCCTTGATTGTATATATATATATATATATATATATATATATATATATATACAGTATATATATATATATATATATATATATATATATATATATATATATATAGATATATATATATATATATACTGCATATATATATATATATATATACATATATATATACTGTATATATATATATATATATATATATATATATATATATATATGCAGTATATATATATATATATATATATATATATATAAATATATATATATATATATATATATATATATATATATATATATATATATACTGTATATATATATATATATATATATATATATATATATATATATATATATATATATAGATATATATATATATATCTATATATATATATATACAGTATATATATATATATATATATATATATATATATATATATATATATATATATATGTATATATATATACTGCATATATATATATATATATATATATATATATATATATATATATCACAATCTTCACACAGGTTAAAATTATCTGATTAAAAGGAAAATTTGTAAAAAAATAAATCGTGCTAACTTATGATCGACTATTGCCATTAGAAAGACTTTCCTGCTATAAACCGTATTTTCATTGTTAAGTATATTGGTAGTGTTGAATTAACAAATTAAATATATTATACAGTAAGAATAACGCAGGGTGATTTTGGTGAAAACAATGGGCCTATCTGACAAAAAAAAAAAGTCAAATACATTTTTTTTCTACATTAGACATAACGGTGGAGGAAGGACATATGCCATTATAGCCTTGAGTCCAAAAATTAGACATTGAACAAAAACGTGAGAATAATTTCGAGAAAATAAAAACCACATCGAAAACATTCGTACTTAGATATTGTGGAAACATAGATGTGTCTGAAGCTAAGGTCACCTCCCACTTCAGCTACATGCAAATCATATTATTATTATTATTATTATTATTATTATTATTATTAAGCTACAACCCTAGTTGGAAAAGCAGGAGGTTATAAACCCAGAGGCTCCAACAGGGAAAATAGCCCAGGGAGGAAAGGAAATAAGGAAAAATAAAATATTTTAAGAAGAGTAGCCTAACATTAACATAAATATACCTTATATAAGCTATAAAAACTTTAATAAAAGAAGAGGAAGATAAATAAGATAGAATAGTGTGTCCGAGTGTACCCTCAGGCAAGAGAACTCTAACACAAGACAGTGGAAGACCATGGTACAGAGGTTAAGGCACTACCTAAGACTAGAGAACAATGGTTTGATTTTGGAGTGTCCTCCTCCCTGAAGAGCAGCTTACCATAACTAAAAGTCTCTTCTACCCTCACCAAGAGGAAAGTGGCCACTGAACAAATACAGAGAAAACTCTAACAATATAACATTCAAACCTAGTTAAATTTCAACTGTTGAACTGGCAGCAAAGTTATTGTGAGTACAGAAAGTTTGTTCATTTGTACGTGATTTGCTTACGGGGACATTGAAGAAGTAACGAAGGGGGATGCAACTTCGCAGGCCATGCGGGAAGCGCACTCTGGATTCTCCGTGAGGAAGTCTCCGGCGCTGGCCCACACTCCCTCGAACTTCTTTCCGGCCGTCGAGAACCACGAATCTGGGGAAGATTGTACAACCAAAGGGTGAATTACTTTCGCTTACTTTCCTACAATGTTGAGGAATTTGGCAAACAAAGGTTTACAAATATAATTCAGGTCTAACCATTTAAACTTTAGTAGGAGCCTTTATAGTTCTTTTGAACAGACTAAAAAAAAAACATATTTTATTATTATTATTATTATTAGCTAAGCTACAATCCTAGTTGGAAAAGCAAGATGCTATAAGCCCAAGGGCTTCAACAGGAAAAACAGACACAAGAACACCACCTAATCTAAGGATTCCCCCCCCCCCCCTAACCTAACCTAGGAGCCCCACTGCAACACCCCCCCCCCTCCTTACGCTACCGTATTCTTAGCTTACCCTGTCCAAACGAACTACATTCACATCCGTTATTCATCATTACCTTCTGCTCTCGATTCACGACAAGGACACCTTTTTCTCCAACGTAGACTACGCTCACTCGATGGCTTCTCCTCTCCGTCAGTTGCAAAGATAAAATCTTCAAAGTCTTTAAAATAAGGCTCAGTTTCACTCTCACGCGATTGACGATCTAAATAGTTATCGTTAAAGTTTAAGTTGATATTTTCATTGTTATCATTGTTTGTATCCTGGTTGTCATTGTTGTTTGCGTTCGAGACCGAGTTAGTGGTCGTGCTGCCGCCGCTGCTATAAATCGCGTCGTACATGATAACGACATTAGCTAAGCAATTGAAGACGCCTACCACAGTTAGAAAGATGCCCATGGCGCTAAGATTAACAAAACTCCTACAGACAGAATTTTTCTTTTTCATATCTCGACCCTTTAACGATCGAGCGTGAAGTTTCTTGTTTTGGTGATGCTCGTCCTTGCTCCTGGGATGGCGAGAATTATGACCACCGTTTTCTTGATCAAAGTCTGATGATTCATAAAGAAATTTGATCTGATCATCTTGATTCATCTTGATATTCCGAGGATTCCAAGAACCTAAAAATGTAGTCAGAATTAGTTTTCATTGGAAGATTTTTAGATTTCCGTGATAGTCCCTCTTCCCCATCTAGACCTATTCTGTTTATTGGATGTGAACTGATATTCCCTCTTACCCATCTAGACCTATTCTATTTATTATTATTATTATTATTATCATTATTATTATTATTATTATTATTATTATTATTATTATTATTATTATTATTATTATTATTATTACTTGCTAAGCTACAACCCTAGTTGGAAAAGCAGGATACTATAAGCCCAAGGCCCCAATAGGGAAAATAGCCCAGTGTAGAAAGGAAACAAGGAAAAATAAAATATCTTAAGAGTAGTAACAACATTAAAATAAATATTTCATACATAAACTATAAAAACTTTAACAAGACAAGAGGAAGGGAAACTAGATAGAACAGTGTGCCTGAGTGTACCCTCAGGCAAGACTTTTTTTTTTATGGGATGTTTTAGATTTTCGTGAACTCCGCTCTTTTAAGTATCTCGAAATGTTTGTTAACGTAAACCCTCTGTCAGGATATAGTTAGTATCAAAACCTTATATAAAGATATTGTAAATAAATAGACTTGAAATCCCTCGACTTCTGAAGTTCTGAATAGCAGACCTTACCATTTCTGTTAACTGTAGAAGACGCCCATGAAGTTTCGCTAGGGAGAAATGGAGTAGCGTTGGGATATGAATAATAGCCCTGACAGAAACTGAGGAGAATGACCACCAGAATAATCTCCTTTGACCTCATTTTTGTTCTGAAAAGGATAATTAGTACATCGTTATTCATGATATAACTTCAGTCAAATGAAGTTTTCCAAGCAGGAAGATGTTTTCGTGAACTTTGATATAGGCCTACATACAGATGCGTTGTAATGTTTCATTCATTCTCTTGCCATAATGGTGATACGCCTTTTATTATTATTATTACTTGCTAAGCTACAACCCTAGTTAGAAAAGCAGGATGCTATAAGCCCTTGGGCTCCAACAAGGAAAATAGCCCAGTGAGGAAAAGGAAACGAGGAAAAATAACATATTTTAAGAACAGTAACAATATTAGAATAAATATTTTCTATATAAACTATAAAAACTTTAACAAAACAAGAAGAGAAATTAGATAGAATAGCGTGCCCAAGTGTACCCTCAAGCAAGAGAACTCTAACCCAAGACAGTGGAAGACCATGGTACAGAGGCTATGGCACTACCCAAGACTAGAGAAAAATGGTTTGATTTTGGAGTGTCCTTCTCCTAGAAGAGCTGCTTGCCATAGCTAAAGTCTCTTCTACCCTTACCAATGGGGTAGAAAAGGAATGAACGTACATTATTTCCTATTTATTTATCGGCTATAAGGCTAAAATCCGAATGATCTTGCGAGTTTCCTTTTTTTTTCTTTATTTTGTTGAAATCTTGCCAGTTAAATTTACCACCTTTTGCTTCATTGGCAGGCAATTATATATATATATATATATATATATATATATATATATATATATATATATATATATATATATATATATATATAAATTTCTACCTCATACTTGGGATCGAACGCTGGCCCCTTCTAATGAAAGGCCAGGTCGATACCAACCATGTCACGAGAAACCATAAAAGAAGTCAGAACCTAACTGCTAATCTGCAGTTCAGGATTTACCTGGCGAGACATCAGTCTTTTTCCAACGAGTTTTCCCCGACTTCCCGGCCCACCACGTGACACAATTGATAGTAATTCATTCAAATTACCCCTAATGAGTCAATATGGATAAATATCAACACAACATCGTGTTCAAATAGAAATAAATTTCTACCTCATATATGCACACACTTGCATATAATGATAATTTATCACATTTACTCGTGGTTTTAATTTATTCGTATAAGCTACAAATACCTCTTAATATAGAAATCACTCTGCCTGAAGACAGAGATCCCAGGGGGAATTAACATTTGAATGATAGCTTCTGGTCGGCCTAAAGTGGAAACTGAGGTTACCCTCGACTCCGTTTTTACCACAAGAGCAAATTCGATATCATGAGGTATTTGTGCATATATATATATATATATATATATATATATATATATATATATATATATGTATATATATATAAACCACAATGGTATTTAATATTGAATCCTACCTTAGGAAATGTGGATATACATTCTCAATGGTAGAATTCAATATTAGATGCTATTGTGGTAAATATTTGCATTGATTAAAATGACGAGTGTTTTATATATATATATATATATATATATATATATATATATATATATATATATATATATATATATACATATATATAGATATGTATATATTTGTATATATATACAGTATATATATATATATATATATATATATATATATATATATATATATATATATATATATATGTGTGTGTGTGTGTGTGTGTGTGTGAGTGTGTGTGTGTGTGTGTGAACAATAAAAATAACAGAATGAGTCCCTAGAGATTGTAAAAGAAGTATGTAAATTTTCATGTTAATTATGAATATCACAATATGGTGTACTGAGATGTATTACCAATGAATTATCTGATCCACATTAATGATATTCATTTACTGTATATCTTCTAATACGCTAAAGTACTTATTTAATTCTACACAAAATATGAAAAAGAGAGAAAAAATACACAAAAGTAAAGAAATATATTCGGTAAAGATATGGAACTGTAGGTAAATGCATACGTCTAAACACCTATTTCCACAATATATAAAAAAGGGAGAAAAATACACAAAGAACAAAGAAATATACCTTGTAAAGATACGGAACTGTAGATAATATCTGTATACGTCTAAAGATCTATCGCCACAAAATAAAAAAAGAGAGAAAAAATACACAAAAAACATGGAAATATAGTGGGTAAAGATATGGAACTGTAGATATCTGTATACGTCTAAAGACCTATTTCCACAATATACAAAAAAAGAGAAAAAATACACAAAAAACATAGAAATATACTTGGTAAAGATATGGAACTGTAGATATCTGCATACGTCTAAAGACCTATCTCCCAAAAATATAAAAAAGAGAGAAAAAATACAAAAAAATAAAGAAATATATTCGGTAAAGATATGGAACTGTGGATATCTGCATACGTCTGAACACCTACCTCCACAAAATATAAAAAAAGAGAGAAAAATACAAAAAAAAACATAGAAATATACTGGGTAAAGATATGGAACTGTAGATAATATCTGTATACGTCTAAAGATCTATCGCCACAAAATAAAAAAAGAGAGAAAAAATACACAAAAAACATGGAAATATACTGGGTAAAGATATGGAACTGTAGATATCTGTATACGTCTAAAGATCTATTTCCACAAAATTAAAATAAGAGAAAAATACACACAAAAAAACGTAGAAATATACTTGGTAAAGATGTGGAACTGTGGATAATATCTGCATACGTCTAAAGACCTATCTCCACAAAATAAAAAAGAGAGAAAAAATACACAAAAAACATAGAAATATACTTGGTAAAGATGTGGAACTATGGATAATATCTGCATACGTCTAAAGATCTATCTCCCAAAAACATTAAAAAAAAGGAGAGAAAAAATACACAAAGGCAAAGAACAATAAGATATGCTCAGTAAAGAAAAAATACACAAAAACATAGAAATATACTTGGTAAAGATATGGAACTGTGGATAATGTCAGCATACGTCTAAAGACTTGTCTCCCCAAAACATAAAAAAGGAGAGAAAAAATACACAAAAACAAAGAATAATGAAATATGCTCGGTAAAAAAAAAATACACAAAAACAAAAAAATATACTCGATAGAGATATGAAACTGTGGATAACATCAGCATACATCTAAAGACCTACCTCTTGCTACAACGTTGCACGAATGTCCGTTGGTTTACTGCAGAGAGGAGACCTCGGATCTAGTTTCCTGAAGCTGATTGCACACCGCCCACCACTTCGCCCGCCCAAATTTCCCGTCGGAGGGGGTGGGGAGGAAATGGGGTTACTTAGCTGGATTTTGAGTCTATACTTTAAATATTCACTTTTTAATTGTCACTTAAATTTTTATCTGTGGTAGTAAACCGTCGTTTTTATAGTTTCGTTAACTACGATGACAAGCGATTTCTGTTATGCAGACTTAAGTAGCCTATATTATTATTATTATTATTATTATTATTATTATTATTATTATCTAAGCTATAACCCTAGCTGGAAAAGCAGGAAGTTATAAACCCAAGAGCTCCAACAGGGAAAAATAGCCCAGAGAGGAAAGGAAATAAGAAAATACACAAATTACAAGAGATTTTTCAAGAACAGTAACAACATTAGAACAGATCTCATATATAAACTATAAAAACCTCCAAAAAAAAAAAAAAAGAAACAAGAGGGAAAGAAATAACATATAATATTGTGCCTGAGTGTACCCTCAAGCAAGAGACCTCTACCCTAAGACAGTGGAAGACCATGGTACAGAGGCTATGGCACTACCCTTTTAAATTACATGGTTTGCAAATGATATCGGCG
>NC_090725.1:294962438-294989938 GCF_036898095.1 Palaemon carinicauda | reverse complement strand
GCAACAAAAAATTTTGTGCAGTTCAAAAGTCTGGTAGCGGAAAAACATCCAGTGCGGATGCATTGGGAACATGTGTGGAGGTTGGGCAATTGATTTCAGCATGAATCACGAATAGGCTACTGAATATGTTTGGCGAATGCCTACCAATTTTGTGCGTAATTCTGTCGTAATTCACCCGCAAGGCCTGTGGGACCGGGCCTTTAGATAAATCTAAAAGCTATAAAAGTTAATAGGATATGCAAAGTGTGTATTAGAATGACTTGGAGAGACTTCAAGGTAGGAGACATAATAGATTAAGAAGCATTGGTATATACAATGTTGTTTATCTAAAGAGTTGGATGCCGTAGCAATTGTTCTTTCTCTATATCCTTCCATTTCAAAAGAAAATTATCCTCTGATTTCAGACAAAGAAGTTATAAGGCAACGTGATGTGAAACTTCTCATTACAGACCATTCCACTCAAATGCATTTTTTTTTTTTTTTTGCAGAGTAGCAATGGAACTGAAGTCTGTTGTTGTTGTTGTTGTCATCCTTGTTGTTTTATGCAAAGGATATAACGCCGATCTCAATTATCCTGAATCTATCGAAAATGGAGCCTCTGTCACAATAAAGAGAACCGGTAAGTTTTATTATAAAAGAGCTCAATTTGCAATAGTATTTCAGGGTATTGGGGAATGATCCTCCTAATCCGGTAGTTGAATCAGTGAAACTTCAAAAGCTCAAACTTGCAGCGAATGTTTTTATATTCAACAGGCTGGAATAAGTCTGCTTTTATAGTTTATATACGAAAGATCTGTTTTAATGCTGTTATTGTTCTTAAGATGTCCTATATTAGTTGTTGATTACTTCTCTTATAGTTTATTTATTTTCTTATTTCCTTTCCTCGCTGGCCTATTTTTACCTGTTGGAGGCCTTGTACTTAAAGCATCCTGCTTTTCCAAATACGGTTGTAGCTTATCTAATAATAATAATAATAATAATAATAATAATAATAATAATAATGATAATAATAATAATAATAATAATAATAATAATAATAATAATAATGTATTTTTCACATCTATTTGGCTTTCGCGGCTGCTATCTTAACCCATTAAACGGAGTTTCATAATACTGTAATCTCCAAAAGCACACGAACTAGAACCAAACAATCACGAAGGAAATACAACAATTAAATGTAAACAAAACTCGACTTTATTTCCAGGATCCTGGGATCCTCCAAAACTCCAGAATCGTGAGCCAAATAAAAGTTATCTCCAATACAAAAGCAACGACGTTCTTCCAGGTAACCTGGACGCTTCCTACGGTCAAACTAGCCAGGCAAAATCCAACCAGAATCAAGAGGGCTATTCGTATGGTCAAACTAGCCAGGCAAATTCCAACCTGAAGCAAGATGGCTATTCGTATGGTCAAACTAGCCAGGCAAAGTCCAACCAGAATCAAGAGGGCTATTCGTATGGTCAAACTAGCAGGGCAAAATCCAACCAGAATCAAGAGGGCTATTCGTATGGTCAAACTAGCCAGGCAAAATCCAACCAGAATCAAGATGGCTATTCGTATAGTCAACCTAGCCAGACAAAATCCAACTTGAAGCAAGATGGCTATTCGTATGGTCAAACTAGCCAGGCAAAATCCAACCAGAATCAAGATGGCTATTCCTACGGTCAAACCAGCCAGGCAAAATCCAACCAGAATCAAGATGGCTATTCGTATGGTCAACCTAGCCAGGCAAAATCCAACCAGAATCAAGATGGCTATTTGTATGGTCAAACTAGCCAGGCAAAATCCAACCAGAATCAAGAGGGCTATTCGTATGGTCAAACTAGCCAGGCAAAATCCAACCTGAATCAAAATGGCCATTTGTATGGTCAAACTAGCCAGGCAAAATCCAACCAGAATCAAAATGGCCATTCGTATGGTCAAACTAGCCCGGCAAAATCCAACCAGAATCAAGGTGGCTATTCGTATGGTCAAACTAGCCAACCTAGCCAGGCAAAATCCTACCAGAATGAAGATGGCTATGCTCCTCAATCCAACTATGGCAGTCTTCACTATGACTACGAACCTCAAATTCAGCTTCTGCTAAATGAAGAGGAACCACAAAATTATCACATTTGCCCGAGTTTCTACAAATTCAGCGCCATCTCCATGATCTTATTCAGCACAGTTTTCATGAATAGCCTGTTCAGCGCCTATAGCTTGATTCACTCGATCGGTAACGTGCGTGGTGGTGATACCACGACTAATATCATCACGAACACAAACACTGATAATAATATGGATACAAACAATAATGTCAATTCTAATTTTGATCTTAATGTAAATGACAATACATTAGTAAAAAAATCTTTTGATGGGATTAGTGAAAATGATGTCTTGAGTTATGGAAATGAAGAGAGCTGTGAATGTTCTGACGTCATTGAAGGTAAGAATCTAAAGACATTTCATTAACATTAAACTCTAATGCTAACAATAAAGTGAATTGGTAATGACAAATTAAAAGCGCATTACAAACATAAATTTCCAATTCAAATAGATAATTTTGATTGGCATTAAAGTTTATTGCGATTAGAAGACTTTCATTGCTAATAGTCAGGCTTTCTCCATCATGAAGCTCAATACTACACATTATTCTAGAAGTTTTATTCCAGCTGTGACCAAGATGTGGAATGATCCTAATCGGGTAGTTTAATCAGTAGAATTTCAAAAGTTCAAAGTTGCAGCAAATGTTTTTATGTTGAACAGGTTGACATAAGTCTTTTTATAGTTTAGTTATGAAATATCTGTTTTGATGTTGTTACTGATTTTGAAATATTTTATTTTAATTGTTCATTATTTCTCAGATCGTTTATTTATTTCCTTATTTCCTTTCCTCATTGGGCTATTTTTCCTTGTTGGATCCCTCAGGCTTATAGAATCTTGCTTTTCCAACTAGGGTTATAGCTTAGGTAGTAGTAGTAGTAGTAATAATGATAACAATAATAATAATAATAATAATGATAATAATAATATTTCATCGCTAAGAGTAAAACTTCTTTGCTAACAACAAAAACTTAATTACTAAAAGGGAAATTGCATTAATAAAAATAAAAACTTTTTTTAATAACTTACTTAATTGTCAGATGTATCAATTATAATTGTAAAAGTAAATGTGTCTGGTTTCAATTCCACTTTCATCAGAATAGATGCTCACCAGAACGTCAGCCAGACAAGCTTAACCCACCATTGTGGTGCCCAACCACAGCAGTGGCCTCCCCAGTAAACAGCTTAAACTCATGGTCCCGGGCTGGGATCGATCTGTTGCCATGTAAATGCTGGGCAAACACGTTATTATTATTATTATTATTATTATTATTATTATTATTATTATTATTATTATTATTATTACTACTTGCTGGGCTATTTTTCCCTGTTGGAGACCTTGGACTAATAGCATCTTGCTTTTCCAACTAGGGTTGTAGCTTAGCTAATAATAATAATAATAATAATAATAATAATAATAATAATAATACAACCCTAGTTGGAAAAGCAGAATGCTATGAGGCCAGGGACTCATAAAGGAAAAATAGCCAAGTGAGGAAAGGAAACAATGAAAAATAAGATACTTAAGAACAGTAACAACATTGAAATAAATATTTCCTATATAAACTATAAATAAACTTTGACAAAACAAGAGGAATACTAAATAATCAAATGACTTTCTAGAAGTAATTCACTATACACTGCACCATTCTTCCAGATTCGTGGTTATTGACAGCCAAGAAGCGTCTCGACGGAGTTTGGACAAATGCTCGGGACCTGTTCCGAGACTTCCTGTCGGAGAATCCTGAGTGTGCATCCCGCATGGCTTGCGAGGCAGCATCCCTATTCGTACCTTCTGCAGTATCCACGTAAGTTATGGTTTAAAGGTCGTTCATGAATGGCAGAGGCAAGGGACAGTGACATAGCCCTATCAAGCAAAACAATGACCTAGAGACTGACCATATTACATATGATCAGAGCCCAAACCCCCTCTCTATCCAAGCTTTGACCAAGTAAGGCCGGGTAATGGCTGCTGATGACTCAGCAGATAGACCTATACCCTTCTCCACCCAAGCTTTGACCAAGTAAGGACAGGTAATGGCTGCTGATGACTCAGCAGATAGACCTATACCCTTCTCCATCCAAGCTAGGATCAAGGAGGGCCAGCCAATGGCTGCTGATGACTCAGCAGATAGACCTATACCCTTCTCCATCCAAGCTAGGATCAAGGAGGGCCAGCCAATGGCTGCTGATGACTCAGCAGATAGACCTATACCCTTCTCCATCCAAGCTAGGATCAAGGAGGGCCAGCCAATGGCTGCTGATGACTCAGCAGATAGACCTATACCCTTCTCCATCCAAGCTAGGATCAAGGAGGGCCAGCCAATGGCTGCTGATGACTCAGCAAATAGATCTATAGGCTCCCCCAAACTTCTCTTCCTTAGCTCACAACGATGGTGAGGTTGCAGCGACCAAAGGAACTATCAAGTTTGAGCGAGACTCGAACCTTAGTCTGGCGTTCACCAGTCAGGGACGTTACCACATCGGCCACCACAGCCTGTAAATGCCACATTTCTCTTAACCTCTCTTGGCCGAATTGCTCAGTGGTTGGTCTCCACTTATTATTATTATTATTATAATTATTGCCTGCTAAGCTTCAACCCTACTTGGAAAAGCAGAATGCTATAAGCCCGAGGGCTCCAACAGGGTAAATAGCCCAGTTAGGAAAAGAAATAAGGAAACTGCAAGAAAAGTAATTAGCAATAAATATAAAATATTTTAAGAACAGTAACAACATTAAATTAAATATTTCATATATAAACCATAAAAACTTTTAAAAAATCAAGAGGAAGAGAAATAAGATAGAATAGTGTGCCCGAGTGTGCACTCAACCAAGAGAACTCTACCCCAAGACAGTGGAAGACCATGGTACAGAGGCTATGGCATTATCCAAGACCAAAGAACAATGGCTTGAATTTGGAGTGTTCTTCTCCTAAAAGAGACTCTTTAGCTGTGGTAAGCATCTCCTCTAGAAGAAAGACACTCCAAAATCAAAGCATTGTTCTTTAGCCTTCAGTAGTGCCATAGCCTCTGTACCATGGTCTTTCGATGTCTTGGGTTAGAGTTATCTTTCTTGAGAGTACACTCAGACACACTATTTTATCAGTCTCTTTACTTCCTTTCCTCCCTGTTGGAGCCTTTTGGCTTATAGCATCCTGCTTTTCCAAATAGGTCTGTAGCTTAGCTAGTAATAATAATAATAACAATAATAATAATAATGATAATAATAATAA
The DNA here is from genome assembly GCF_036898095.1 of Palaemon carinicauda. Classification (NCBI taxonomy): domain Eukaryota; kingdom Metazoa; phylum Arthropoda; class Malacostraca; order Decapoda; family Palaemonidae; genus Palaemon; species Palaemon carinicauda. Next base: position 294,984,623 of record NC_090725.1, on the reverse strand, counting down.
TGTTAAAGCCACTGTACTCTTGGGTTAGAGTTCTCTTGCTTGAGGGTACACTCAGGCACAATATTCTATCTGTTTCTTTATTTCGTTTTTTCACTGAGCTATTTTCCCTGTTTGAGCCCTTCGGCCTATAGCATCCAGATTTCCCAACTGGTGTTATAGCTAAGCCAATAATAATAATAATAATAATAATAATAATAATAATAATAATAAAAGCCACTGTACTCTTGGGTTAGAGTTCTCTTGCTTGAGGGTTCACTCAGGCACAATATTCTATCTGTTTCTTTATTTCGTTTCTTCACTGAGCTATTTTCCCTGTTTGAGCCCTTCGGCCTTTAGTATCCAGCTTTTCCAGCTAGGGTTACAGCTTAGCTAATAATAATAATAATAATAATAATAATAATAATAATAATAATAATAATAATAATAATAATAATATATTCTATACTGTCTTAACAATTAAACCACTGATTAGAAATGCTTTGAGTACTGTGGGTGAAATCAAATATTCTTTGGCCCTTCCCCTGATAAAAATTATGTCATTTTGATCACAGAACAGATACTTTCAGGTTTCCAGTCTCAGTCTGGTTTTTATCTTGATGTGGTTTAGTGTGCTTGTGGTTTTATTTTTATTACTCCCGTATTCTTTTTCCATTTTTAGTGTTTTACTATAATCTTTACTCCATAATTAATTTTATTATGTTTCGGAAATTCATATTTATCAACTATTCTTGAATCAAATAATTTCACAAAATTTCTTAAAGCCACTATGCAAATAGGCATATATATATATATATATATATATATATATATATATATATATATATATATATATATATATATATATATATATGTGTGTGTGTGTGTGTGTGTGTGTGTTTATATGTACTGTATATATACATATACATTTTTTTTGCATGAAGTATGATTTCTTGTAGAGAATCAATATTTCTAGTAAAAACTATCTTTTATGATTCACAGCCGTAACGGAAAACACATTATATATTAAGTGGCATGACAAATTACGAGTCATAGATACTGTAATGACTTTCCTGATTCAATACTGGCCATTAGAATGCCGTGCATATAAAGTGCCTTTCCACTTGTTTTTTTTTTTTTTTCTTTTTTTGCATGAAGTAGGATGTCTTGTAAAGAGTCAATATTTCGAGTAAAAACTTTATCTTTTAGGATTCACAGCAGTAACGAAAAACATATATTAAGTGGCATAACAAATTACATGAGTCATAGATAATGACTTTCCTGATTCAATGCTGTCCATTAAAATTACTTTCTTCTTTTTATATTTAGATAGAGGTAAAATATATCTTCTTTCCCAATTTAGATTGTTGGTAATACTACCACCCAGAATGGAAGAAGTAAGGACCCTTCTAACGTCAGCTGCATCTGAAAGTTGCGCTCTTGCCTACGACAGATGCCCGATTTCCCTGGATCCGGCCATCATTACAGCCATGGAATGGCTTAGCTAGCCCTTTCCATGACGTTTTCTTGATCCTGGGAACTCGCAAAATAGATCATCGGCTCTGGAGGACTCCCTTCGTTTCGAAACAAATCTATTTGCTTACAAATAACTGACAAGAGAGGTACGGCAAACCCTCTACTGTGCAGCAGTACGGTGTGCCTCCTGTATACATTGCAGGTCTTACCTTTAATAAAAATGATAGATAAATCATAAATGACAAGAGACAATTATTGTTATGGGGGCAATTTGAAGGCGACGGCTATGTTTAAAACAAATATTTTTATAAGATTTATAAGAAGGCTATTTATCTAATGAATAAAAGTTTAAGACTTTAATTTGTTTTTCCTAATCCTAGAATTCTTCTTGTTGATTTGAAGATGTTCTTAGGGAGGGTGACGTGAAATGGCAGATTCAAAGGTTTTAAAGGCCGCTCATGAATGACAGAGACAAAGGACAGTGACACTGCCCTATCAAGCAGGACAAAGCTCTAAAGACTGGCCATATATCATATGCTCAGCACCCAACCCACTCTCCACCGAAGCTAGGACCAGGGAGGGTCAGGCAATGGCTGCTGATGACTCGGCAGATAGATCTATAGGCTCCCCAAACCCCCCCCCCCCAACCTTAGCTCACAAGGATGGTAAGGTTGCAGACACTAATAGCACTAACGAGACTGAGCGGGACTCGAACATCCGTTTAGCAAACACCAGGCAGAGACGTTACCAATCAGGCCACTACAGCCAAGGATTTAAACCAGCTGGCGTCGCACGATTAAAGGTCATTCTCCAGCTTATAACTTGCAAATTACCCTTGCAAAAAAAAAAAAAAAATCAGTGCTAACAATAAGTTTTTTTTAAATAAATCAAATTTCTCTCCTTACGTATTTACTGATGAAATTAACAAAATAAATGTTATCTTTATTCCCTGTGGTCATGGCAACCCACTATTAATAGGCTCTGTATGTGTTGAATGTCTGATAATTATTTACAACGGTTGAATAAAATGAATATGATACCATGTAGGCTACCCATTGATAGAAAAGACTATAACTGTTAAGGACAGATCTCCTTCGTTCAATGGGCAGGCTTTCGAGAAAGAAAAACGCAAAGATGGAAAGTGGAGTCGGTTAGAAACAAGAAGTGCATGGATGGAATACAAAAATGCAGTGCCAATATAATCACCCATTAAGTAGGGAGAAAGTTTGATACTATAAACAAAAATCCGGGGAGAGAACTACAGATATAAGTTATAGTATCTTCCAAATAGCCATAAAAGAAAAGAAAAAAAATGGCTACCGTATGGGTACGCAGCCAAGAACTAGCTGATACTCTTCTAGGATTCTTTAAAAAATAAGTAGAAAATATAATTGGATCATTTACAAATAATCCGTATCAGATTAGTGCTCTACAAGACATACACATAAGAAAACCACGATGCCAGAAACCCCCAAACCAAACAATGACACAAATAAGATTGTAGAGATTTAATAATATATCAAATGATGAAGTCATCAGAATTATCAAGGTAGAGAAGAAAACAAATGGTGTGATTGATCCGATGCCATCAGATGTAATTAGAGTAGGAAAGTTTTCTAGTATTGCAGACATAATTTCAAGAATAATAAATACTAAATTTAGCATATAAAGATGAGTGTAAGCATCCTACATCTGTGAAAAAGGCTATAGTTACACCAGCTCTGAAAGCTGCTCTCGACTATGTGGACTTGAATTCATATAGACCGATTTGGAATCTATCCTTTATGTAAAAAAATGCCAGAATATATAATTCTTGAACAACTCGTTAGTAATTTAGAAAGAATCGAAGCATAGCCTGATAACCAGTCAGTAAACACGTAATTACATTCTACAGAGAGAGAGAGAGAGAGAGAGAGAGAGAGAGAGAGAGAGAGGAGAGAGAGAGAGAGAGAGAGAGAGAGAGCTCTGCCCTGTTGTAAATTATCTTCTGGATGCGATGGATTAGGACAAATATGGCATTGGTAGCCAGTAGGTTGGCCAGTGCACCGGCCACCCGTTGAGATACTACCGCTAGAGAGATATTGGGTCCTTTGAGTGGCCAGGCAGCACTACATTGGATCATTCTCTCTGGTTAGGGTTCATTTTCCCTTTGCCTACACATATACCGAATGATCTGACCTATTCTTTACATATTCTCCCTCTGTCCTCATACAACTGACTTTATCTTTTGTTATATTCATCATCATCATCTCTTCTTATGCCTATTGACGCAAAGGCCCTCGGTTAGATTTCGACAGTCGTCTCTATCTTGAGCTTTTAAATCAATAATCCTCTATTCATCATCTCCTACTGCCCGTTTCATAGTCGTCAGTCATGTAGGCCTAGGTCTTCCAACTCTTCTAGAGCCTTATGGAGCCAGTTGAAAGTTTGCTATTAAATCAAGTTAATCTTATCTGTAAATGATCTAATTATTTTACTAAAGAATTCTATATATTTATTAGACAGTTCATTGTCCTTATACCCATCTGTTAGACTTTTTTTATTTACATTTCCAATGACACCATTTAGGAGACGATATAACTTATTTCCTCCGCTAAGGAGGTTATGCCACCGAGTCGGCAAGGACCTTGGGTTCATTTATTTGTCTGTGTGTCTGTGGACAGGATTACGTCAAAACTACTTGACGGATTTTGTCGAAAGTTTTTACCGAAGATAGACCTTAGGTCGTTGACGACACTATTCTATCTTATTTCTCTTCCTCATGTTTTGTTAAGGTTTTTATAGTTTATATAGGAGATGTTTATTTTAGTGTTGTTATTTTTCTTAGAATACTTTATTTTCCTTGTTTCCTTTCCTCACTGAGCTATTATCCCTGTTGGAGCCCCTGGGCTTATAGCATCCTGCTTTTCCAACCAGGGTTGTGGCTTTGCAAGTAATAATAATAATAATAATAATAATAATAATAATAATAATAATAATAATAATAATAATAATTATAAGAACAACTATCTATTCTAGAGCACAGCGCTTTGCACCTACTACGCTTCTAGTAGTGTGCCCACAATCAGTGTTGTCGAGAGAGCAACGAGGAACCTAAAGCGGCATATTGGCCCGCTTGTCGCAAATGAATATTTTGCTCCATTATATCAAACAATATTTTGTGAAGAATTGGACGTGCCACTGAATCTTTACGTAAGTGATATAAGAAGCATACGACCCTAGTCTATGTATAATTTACATAGACTTAACCCACTTCTATAGGTGTTGTTTGTCCTAAGGGATAACCTTAGGCTAGGATAGAGAAGATACTCTCTTATTGCTATATTTCCAAATAGCATTGCATGTTGGTATATGTTACATTTAATGGTTAAGTGGAAACTAATATGTGAGAGGGTTGGGGTTGGTATTGCGGGTTCGGGGAAAAGCCGTGTATGTTCTTGAGGAGTTCGATACTTAGTGAATATTTCGTTTTGCATCGTCATTAACAAACAGAAACCTGATGTTCCCTTCCCTAATTGAACCCCAGATTCAGTGTGTTGTATGTATGATAGCGGCCACCTGTATTATTGAGTATGACTAACTTAGAATATGGCAGTGTAAGGGGGGATGGTCGCAAGAGGCCGGTAACCCCCCCCCCCCCCCCCGGTAGGTGAGTATCTAAGGACACGCCTTTTAGGTTAGGGGGAAAATTTAGGTTAATTGATGGCAATTTTTAATCCAAATGGGAGGAACCGGCCGAATATTTTGTTTTGCACTGTCATTAATGAACAGACACCTAATATTTCCTTCCTTAACCTAACCTTGGATGCAGTTTCCTTACGTGCCCCTTACTTGAAGTGGCAGGAATGTATGTTTGATAGCGGCGACCTGTATGTATGATAATGGCTGGCTAAGAATACAGAAGTGTAAACAGGGGTTATGCTTGCTGGAGGAACTGGCCGCTGATATTTAAAGGCTGCAAGTGACATACTGTTGGAAACTCTGGGGTGTATGTATGATAGCGGCCACCTGTATGAATTATTATGGCTAACTTTGAATACGACAGTGTAAGGGGGGTCGCAGGGGGCCATTATCCCCCGTGATAGGTAAGTAGGTAAGGAAATGGCTTGTAGGTTAGGTTAGGGGGAAAAGTATAAGTTAGTTGATGTCCATTTTTAATCAATGCGTGAGGAACTGGCCGCTGATTTACAAAGGCTCCAAAACTGTTCTTACTCGTTGAAGAACATAATTTTGAACAGTCCACTGGTAAATACATGTATTATTTTGGATAGGTTATGAAATAGGTGATATTCTTGATTTAAAGAGGCTCAACATTTTTTGTTTCATTAAAAGGGTTTAGAAATTTAATGATTTGGAGCCTTTGTATAACGACTGACAGGAGCATGTGCATAGAACACTATCTAACTTCCCCATATAACCTAACCTAACCTATAGGTGTATGTATGATAGTGGCATCTGTATGTATGTATTAAGGACATGGCTTGTAGGCTAGGTTAGGAGGGGAAAGTTTAGGTTAGCTGATGTTCATTTTTAATCGACGCGGGAGGAACTGCCCGCTGATATACAAAGGCTCTGTAACCTATAAGACATTTCCTTACCTACTTACATAACGGGTGAATAACACCATCCCTGCGACCCCTTCTTAGACTGCCATATTCTTAGTGATAGGGTTGAAATACGGGATTATGGGGGCATGGCCGTCATCATACAAGCAAATTATTTGAATTGTTAATAGGTATTTTATAGGTAAACTGGCTTGTCTTTACCTGTGATCCTTTACTCCTAGATATTGAAACCTAACCTAGGACACCGTATCCTTACTTATCATGGAGGACCCTCTTAGTTATTCCAGGACACTGTTCTTCCAAATTGAACAATGCAGCATCTCAATGTCACTGTAAAATTTATTTGTTCCGACATAGATACAAACCTTCGCTATTTATAGGGTATTACTTTCGGCAACGCTGAAAACCAGCCAAGATAATTTTAGTGAGGGATAATTACCCCATCTGCTAGTTAGCGGGAGGGGGTTGGGGTAGACTAGCTACCCCGCTCACTCACACCTGTCGGTTGAGTAACCACTTTTGCTTATGGCTCGGTAAACAAATTGCCTTGACTTTATTACTTTTCCTTTTTCTTTTGTGTGTATCGGTGTGTGTTTGGTTATTGTCCCGCTATGCGGACATGTCTAGGAATTGAAGGCCGCGGCTGCGGCACCTTCATGTCGTCCGTGGAGACGGACCCACACCTTTTATGCCCGGCTTGCCGGGGAACTCAGTGTTCGCGGGACAACACCTGTTCTGAGTGTAGGGAGTGGCCTGCCTCCCAGTGGGAGAGGTTTGCGCGCAAGAAGAAAAAGAAGTCTAAACGCGAATCTTCGCATTCGGGGTCTTCCTCGAAATCAAAGGAATTGCGGGCTTCTGCTTTCTCTACGCCCAAATCTCTGCCCGAAGCTAATCCTCGACCAGGCCCTTCCGGGGGCACGGTTGAGCAGTAGCGAATGGCTTGTGACTCCAGGTCAACCCTGTGGGATAGACGAAGGTGGCGGCTCCTCTAGCGAGTCGGCTCCTTCTCTTCCCCCCGGGAGCGCCTGTTCTTTTCCAGACCTTGTGTCTTTGTGGCCATCGCTGGGTGTCGATGGTCCCCCTACGAAGGAAGTTCTCCTCAAACTACTCTAAAGGGGAGCAGAGAGAAGGCGGTCATCTCCTTCCTCTGCGGAGGTCGATCCTTCTCTTCTGGGCGCAGGTGCTGCTGCCCGTCGGTCAGGCCGAGAGTCTGGTTCCAATGCCGAGGAGTTAGCTAACCCACCAGGGGCGCTGGCAGGGCTCTCTCCAAAGCAAGCTTCCCCTTCGGGGGAACATATCTCTCGTTCGCGAGAGAAGATTGCCTCTGTGCATCGGCAATCTCCTTACGCTTTAGGTTCTCCTCCAGGGGCGGAAAGAGAACCTTGTTATAAGCGTAGTTCTCCTTCGGGTGAACTCTCCTCCCCTGCGGAGGAATTATCTGTAGACCGTAATCAGTCTCCCCCTCGAGCGGAGTCTGTTGAACGTTCCTCTCCGGAGGTTCGTAGAGTGGAGGGGTGGGTAACCCCTCTCCACCCCGGACATTCTCCTTCTCGGGCTGTGAGGAGATGTCTTTTTGAACCTGCTGGTTCTCCTCACATTGACCCTTCGGGGTCTCGTGACGATCACCCTTTGGGCTGGTGTGATCGTGAGCCTACGGGCTCTCGTCATGTTGATCCTGCTGGTTCTCATGACAGCAGGAGTCCTTTGGGTCTCCGTCGGGCTGAACCTTGGGGCTCTCGCGACTTGAAACCATTGGGTTCTCGTAACGACGGTAACGTTGAACCTCCGGATTCTCGTACCATCAGTCACGTTGATCCTTCAGGATCTCGGGACAGAGGAATCTCGGTTCCTCGTTACGTTGACCCTTCGGGGTCTCGTAACCTGAGTTACGCTGAACCCTTGGGCTTTCGTAACTTTAGTCGCGCTAACAGTTCGGTGTATCGTGACAGAGAAACTTCGGTTTCTCGTTTTGTTGATCCTTTGGGTTCGCGCAACACAGTTCATGCTGAACTTTTTGGGTTCTCGTGACCATAGTCATTCTTTTTATGACAGAGTTTTCAAACTCTCGTTGTGTTGATCGTTTGCGCTCACACAACACAAACTATCCTGAACCTTCGGGTGAGCGTGGCAGTGAGTTCTCTCACCAACCTGAGAGCTCTCGCACGCATAACCAAGTTGGCGCGCACGGTTAAATTGCCGCCCACGACCGGGTTAGAGCGCACGACCGACTTGGCGTGAACGACCGTCTTCTCGCGCGCAAACAAAATGGCGAACATGGCGCGTGGGTTCATCCTAGGCGCGCCATATGTGTGAACATCCTGATGCTTGCCATGCACTCGTACAACCTACTGCGCGCGAACAACATATTGCGCGCTATGCGCGCGAGTAACGTAGTGCGCGGCAGGTGCGCGAACAACCTCATGCGCACCACGAGCGCGAAAAAGGTGCGCGCAATTGGGAAGGGGGTGTGCACGAGCTCCCATCCGCCTACCAACAGTTTGGAGCAAGAGAGCACGACCATATTGGCGCACACGATCGGATAGGAGCACACGACCATATTGGCATGCGCAGACGATCGGATTGGAGCGCACGACTGTATTGGCGCGCGCGCGCGAACAACGAGGTGCACGCAATCGGTTGAAGTGCGCGAACAACTCTTATGACCCTTCAGGATCTCACAACGCAGTTCACGCTGAACCTTTGGGTTCTCATGATCATAGCCTTACTTATATGACAGTGTGTTCACGAGTGCACAAGAGGTTTACTCTCATGACAGAGTTTTCGAACTCTCGTCCCGTGAATTGTTCGCGCGCGCCCATCGTCATCCAGAGTTTTACTCTGATGACAGAGGGATGCCTGCTGCCTAAGTGTTTACGAATCTCTACAGGTAACTATGACACAGTTTCTTTGGGTCCTGGTCTCATAACACGATTCCTGGAAATTTCATCAGGAATCAGCGACAGAGTTCCTGCGGGTTCTCGGCACAACATCCCTTAAGGTCGTGAGAAAGGAATTCACAAATAGATTCTGAACCCCTAGGTTCTCATCCGAATCTCTCTTGTTTCCGCGATCCAAAGTTTTCTGAAAACTCTATGGTCGACGCCCCCCCCCTCTACGGGATGGGTCTTCCAAAGGTGTGACTTGATACGTCACTCTACACTCCCAGCTGATTACCATATCAGCTGGTCTGGTTTCGCCAGCACCGATTCTTTCTTTTTCGAACGAACCACCGTCATCTTTCCTCCACCTTCCCACTTCGAGTGGTTTGGCTAGCAGATGGAAATGAGCGAGGAATGAAAAATTTCTTTACATTGCAGTTCATTTCCCCTGGCAGGCCTTGCCTGATTTAGACAGCAGTTTTCTCACTATCGAGAAAGCGTTCGATGGCAACCCCTTTAGGTAAGCGGTCGATGGAAATTATGTCTGGCCTTCTTGAAGCAAACCCCCACATACGAGACTTCACCCTTTTTCGGGAGTTTTGTGCCTGAGAAGTTTTTACAAAACTTCAATGGGTGTTGAAACTTCATGAAGGTCGTAAGCCTTCCCGGAGCATACACTCTTGCCAAGACAAAACCGCGAGGTTATGGTCTTAAACTCGGTTTTACCGTTTGATGGAGGCAGCCTCCCCCGTCATTGTACCCTGGTTATAACGACTTGCCTTTTTACACGATAGTCTTCCGAGACTTTTATTCTATCCTTACAGGGTTATTGTTTCGAACAATTAGTCCCGAAGGAACATTGTTAGCTGACGTTAAAAGAACGATAGCAACAGCGTGGGCATCTTTTCATTACGTTACAAACGTTTCAAACCCCGCCCACAGTTAAACAGACATCCGTTTTTGTGTAATGAACACTGGCTAGCCCCTCATATAAAGAGGAGGGGTAAACCAAAGGGGAAATGATCGCCTCTATAACTGTATATTTTGTTTGAGAACATGTTCGCTCTCATTCAAGAAAATATTAGTTAGTCAACGATCAAAATTCTTTTGGCAATAATATTGCGATTCGTTGCAAACGTTTCCTGGAGGCAGAGAATACACATGCGCTAGCGCAAATGGACAAGTACATATATGCGTGCAAGCGATCTTTCTGCCAATAAGGGCTATATACATCTTCCAATTAGAACTCCGTTTTATTAAGTTGTATATTTATATCCCTTACTGAAACCAGGTTATTCATTACATTACTTGGCTACTTTCCTGTAACCAGACATACGGCATTTACGTTCTGCCTCCTTATAGGCATATTTTCCTTTCCCCCGATCGGAAGTCTTAGTCTCCTACAAAGGCTTTGGCTGGAAACTTCTCATAATCATATCTGTTCCCTAGTAGGGAACATTTAATATAAATGCTAGTTTACCAATCGGAGACGGAGAAGTACAAACGTTTTTTGTCCTAAGAAGGAGATACCTCCGTTACGAACGTTTCCAACGTTCTCCAATAGTTCCGGATACGACTTTTAAGTCGAACTGCGCATGTATGCTTGTCATGCGCACAGTTCGGTGTTACTACTCTGTAGTAGACTTATGCTCTTTACCCACCCAACAATAGATTGAAGATACGTCTCAATCCCCTCTTGGGTTTGGTTGGAGGCGTTCGGTGATTACTGTACAATCTCTTGTCCGGAAAGCGATCTCTATGGAGATTCGCTATTATAACATAAGCTGTACTGATTAACTGGTTTACTGTTTTGTATCAGTCTTATTCGGCCAACCACACTAGATTAGTGGCAGTTGGAGGGAGAACAGGCTGTTCCCCTTCGTTGCAAGAACGTGCAATTGGTTACATGTCTCGACATCATCTCGAGGTGTGTTTATTGCTATGCACTCCCCCCCTCATCGCTGGACAATCCGCAGATGATGGGTGGCAAACGAGAGCTTCTGCAATGAGGCCTGTCTTCTCGTCTTCCCTCTGGACCTGATGCTCTTTATAATGCATCAAAAGAGAGAGGGGGGCATATGCCATACCATTCCATCCTCGTCTGTTGGCCCGATTCAGAAAGGTACCAGCATTCACCTCTCTTAGAGAACCATCTAGCAGTACGAAGCCTTAGATGGACAGAGGACAACTAGTTGCCCCCATCTGCTCGCATCATTCCTGGTATAGGAATGTGCTTGCAAAACCACCCAGATAGTGGGCTCCTAGTGTCTTGGAATCATCTTGTATCCAACAAAGTCTTAACTTTGTGGGGTCCCCGACTGTGGTTATGCTCGCAGCGGCCCTGATCTTCAGGCTCCCACTCGACCGTTCCCCAGGCCCTCAAGCAAGATGTATTCCAAGATCGGTGGAGCGGCCTAGAGGTGTGCCTTATTTTTTCCTCCCATTCGGTCTGGTGAAAAAGTCCTCAGCCAAGTCAGGATAAGCAGGATCTCATCAATGACTCCAATAGCTTTGCTATGGCAACCCGTAGAATGGTTCCCGGACCTTCTACAGCTCCTGAGCTCCTGACTGAGTTCCGAGGGATCTTCCTCCACGGCACGATCTTCCAAGCAGCCACATGCTAACACTTTTCTTTGCTTCAACTTCTCGCCTGGGACGATCCTACACCACCCCTCTCAGAGAGGCCTTTCGCATCAGGTTACGGAAAAGATGTCTAGGCACCTCAGACACTTTTCAGCGTTGGTCTTCCAGGCGAAGTGTTCGGTCCTTTGTGACTGATGTTGTGGAAGGGGATTCTCTCCCATCGATGCCTTTACTTATGCAAGTGTGAGATAACTTGTCCCCCGTTGGATCTCAACCTCCTCATGGGAACGCGGTTCGGGTCCTTCAGTCTCTGAAGGCCCCTCTCTACGAACCGTGGGCCCAGCAGCAGATCGCTTCCTTACACGGAAGACGCCCTTTCTACTCACTTGGGCTTTTGACCAAGAGAGTTAGTGTGTTGTATGATCCAACCTCTGATGTCTCCTACCTTAGGAGACGGGGAGAAGTAATCCTCAGTGGCGTCCCTGAGTGGATTGCCAAGACTCAAATCCGAGTGTGCTGTACCCTAGGTGCAGCCCATTTTGAATAGAGTCTTCGTTCGGTAAGCGGAAACCCATCAACTGGGGTTTTACCCAGTGAGGAGTCTGTAGGGTTACTTTAAAAGAACGATACCAGCTCGCCCCCGTGTGTCGGCACTGTTGACCAGCACGGGAAATTCAAGAGGAGGACCTCAAGGATTTCCTTCCCCTCTGGGATCGGAAGGCAATTGAGGTTACTCTTAATCTAGACTCTCCTCCATCGTAAGACCCAGATCTCGTAACGTCACTGGCGTTGCTACGTCCCTGGCGTTCAAGAAACTACTCTGTGGTGCAGATACTTTAAGTGGGCATGTGGAAGCGTCAATCGACCTTCACGGCCCACTACCTGCAAAGACGTAACCCACAAGAACATGGAGACCTTTTCCATTGGTCCTGTGGTGGTCGCACAACAAATGGTCTAAACACCTCAGGCTCCTTGATGGACAAGTAGCAGAGTGTTGAGGGCTGAGGCTACCCGGATTAGTCTGGGGTGAATGAGTAAGAATGTCTGGCTCCTTTCTTCCTTTCACCTTCTCTCCTCTGGGGAAAACAGCTCCGCAAGCCTCAGCATAGCTGACCTCACCTCGCTGCAGGTAAGACCCATTTCCCTTGTGCCTCCTAAGTATAGAAGAATACTTTGTTATGTCCCCAATACCTTTTAGAGGGAGGGCATCGGGTAAGTCTTTAAGAACAATAGGTTCTCTACTCGAGTTCCTATGTTAAAGACAAGCCACACTGTTAGTTCCACTCACACACAAGCTTCTGCAGGCCGCTATCAATGCATTACCTCATATCGGCACTTGATTTTAACGAGGGTAGGGTCCCTTCTGCTATCGATCACAGATCGAAAGAGAGGACCCCGAGTCATGACCAAGGCCAGTTGGTGAGGACTTCCTCCCTCCTAAGAGTAAGTCACCCTAATAAATAGTGAAGGTTTGTATCTGTGGCTGAACAAATAACAAATTTGGAAATAATTTGTATTTTTCTCAACATACAAACCTGGAGCTACTTATACAAATTGGCCCGCCATCCTGTCCCCCGAGAAGTCCTGCCATAAAGCAAATTGGTTACTCAGCCGAGAGGTGTGAGTGAGCGGGGTAGCCAGTCTACCCCACCCCCGACCCGCTAACTAGCGGATGGGGTAGTTATCCCTCACTAAAATTATCATGGCTCGTCTTTCAGCTGCGCCGAAAGTAATACCCTAATGAATAGCTCCAGGTTTGTATGTTAGGAAAAATACAAATTATTTCCAAATTTGTTATTTTTCTGCCGTATTTTCCAGCTCACGCTAGAATATCTCCTATAGTAAAGAATGAGCGTTTGTATGTTAGGAAAAATACAAACTCTGTTATAAGTTTGTCATTTTGCTTAGCTGTACAAACCTGTCCTTTAAGCTTAACCTCCCCTTCTCAATCACCCCTTGTAAAAAAATTAGTATCCAACAGACTGACATGTGGACAGGGCTTCCCCTCCACCTCCTGATATCTAGTCATAGCTACCTTGTTAAATTTTTAACAGCTATTTCAGATTCACCGAAGTCATACTCCTACTTAAAGACTCAGAGTTGTATAGTTAGAAAAGATACAATTGAGTTTAAAAATTCGTGATACTGGATCAGTTAGCTTGCCCCAGAACTGTGTTGATTCTTACATCCACTTATTTTCAATATTAAACTTACCCGATGATCATATAGCTGTCAGCTCTGCTGCCCGACAGAAAAACCTACGGGCGGAATACGCCAGCGATCGCTATACAGGTGGGGGTGTACATCAACAGCGCCATCTGTCAAGTAGGTACTCAAGTACTCGATGTCAACACAGAACCAATTTTCTCTCTGTCGTGCCACTGGCAAGACCTACTAAATACGCTGTTACTAACTGGATTTGTTTTCACAACTATTTGGTGAAGTACACTATTCCAGTTTTGAGCTTTCGCTATGCAGGGGTTTTATCTTCATTTCAAAACTTGAACTCGTTTTGGATAGATTTAATTATGGTGACAAAGAGAGTATGGACTCTCTTTCACTTTTAAATGGCCGACCCTTCCCTTAGACGGAAGTGTGTTTAGGTTTTTAGTAATTTTGCTTAACACGTTATAGATCTATATATTTTATATCTCTCCGCCTTTATTAGGCCTCTTCGTTTAACTTTCCTTTTATTATAAACATATAAAAATAAATTTTTGTGTTTTGTTTATATGCGACCTTTTCTGATAGTAGGCGGTCCTAACTTGGAACCGAAGTTAATCAACGTTGAGCCCGTTATATCGTATTTAACCTTTAAAGAATTTAAAACTTTTTAAATTTAATGTTTTATGAAAGAATTTCTTTGATAGTCTCGTACTGTTTTCAAAGATGAACTAACGTTTAGTTTTTTAGTCTACGCAGTTGTTGACGTTCAGGACGTTCAACATGCGCTCTATCGTTACGATAGAGAGAGAGTGTATCACGGTTTCACTTTGCAGTAAGAGTAAACCGATTCTGGCGTTTCGTTCATTCTTTCTTAGCTTAAATGGTTTAAATTCTAAATTAAAGGAACTTTTTATTTGGAAAACCTTTCAGTTTTTTTCCCTTAGCAAATAACATGTTTTGACGATATATAATTGGGCTCTTCTCTCAGGTGCGAAATCTAGAGAGAAAGAGAGAGATAGAGACGGAGGGAGAGAGAGGAGAAAAAACGTTTCGTTCAAGCGGGTAACGTTGTTCTCGTTTTACTCTCCTCCCTAGTCGCTGTAGGGGAAGAAGGTAAAACGTTTCTAGGGTTTTATTCTTGTTCCCAGGCTATGTGCAGTGAGATATTGTAAACGTAGTTTATTTGAACTAGTGTTTAGTCTCTTTCCCAGCCACTGAATTCTTTATCTTTATATATATGTTTTCTGTTGCATTATACGACTGTTTTCGCAATTACTACCTTTTAATGAAGGGTAGGATTGCGTGTTTCAGGTAGAAATCAGTAAAAGTTTCGATTTCAGTGAAATAAGTGCAAAACAGAAAATCAAAGTGATAAAGTGATATGCGCAAAGTGTTACAGTGTTGCGTCCGAGGGTTCGTCTGTTCGTGCCTGTCGTTCACCTAGTCCGGGACCTCTTGCAAGCTCCCAAGCCCAGGGGAGAAGTAATGTCGAACGACTTATGGGTTCGTCAGGCCTTGATCAACGAACAGACGTTTTTCCCTCCGTGGTTTCGGGCGTATCTACCCAAGATCGCCCCACCCACACAAAGACGAGAGAGCCCATTTACTTCTCGTCTGCGGAAGAGGTTTCTCGTAAGAAACCTTGGACCAAGGTCTCGCAGCTTATTAAGTGCAAGTCAGTCCCTTCCGCGCAAGTCCAACGGCCCAGGTGTAGCCACTGGGTCAGTTCGGACTCGCTGCAGTCTTCCGATGACTGCACACCTCCTAAGAGAGGTAAAGCGGTACCGCAACAGGCAGTAACACCGTCTGTTGCCGCACCTGCTGCTGTAGACCCTAAGTGGTCTTTGCTACAGTCTATGCAGACACAGTTAGCATCTTTTTTGCAGGAGTATCGTGCGGAGAAGGTTGACGCTGCACCTGTTAGCCTACAACCTACCACGGTTGTGCGCCCAGCAGACGCTGTGGCTGCCTGCTCCCACACTCCAGCTGTGAGAGCTCCTCCACCCATGCGCAGTCGACCCTGCCAGACGCATGCTGACGTTCACAGACGCACGGAACCCTCCGTTGACGTGCGTGTGCTACCACAACAACAGGAGGGTGGAGTTAAGCTGCCGTGTTTTGACACGGTGCGTCAGCCTCCGCAACCCACTGTGGTTACCGCCACTCGCCCGCAGCAGACTAGTCAGTCAGGAGTTGAGGCTTCCCCACACAGCTTTGGTTGTTGCCAGCTCACAGACTGTCAAGCAGTTACATAACGTTGCCTTCTGGTCTGCTACTTATGCACCAGTGCTGTATGTCCTCACGCACCTGTTGTGGTTGACAGTTCAGTTTTTTGACAGTTCACAGACTGTCAAGCAGTTACATAACGTTGCCTTCTGGTCTGCTGCTATGCACCAGTGCTGTATGTCCTCACGCACCTGTTGTGGTTGACAGTTCAGTTTTTGACAGTTCACAGACTGTCAAGCAGTTACATAACGTTGCCTTCTGGTCTGCTGCTAATGCACCAGTGAGACCCTCACTGAGATAACCTAGCTTTTCTCGGACTAGGTTCCTGTAGATGAGAAAGTGCTGTTCTCCCTCCTGATATTCCTTTGAGGACTCTGTCATTTGGAGAGGAGCCTTAAGCTGCTTAGCCTCCTATGGACTTTAATTAAATCATGATGATTTTTTAAGGATCTTCGTCCGGATCTTGTAACTGCTGCTCCTCGTTCGCCTCACGTCAGAACTTACACTAGGCCTAGCTACTTCGAAGCCGTTGTTGTTAAGCTAGTGCTCTCTCGCTCTCCTAGAGAGCGTTACGTTGGCTAGGCGACTGGTTTTTGCACCAGGAGGAGTTTTAGGGATTCAGCCTTTGATTTCCCTTCTTTTAAACTGGCTTATAGAGCGAGAGTCTGATAGGACACGAGAGAAGTTCTCGGCTTGGGAGTTCCTGCCTCTGCCCAGATAGACTTCTCAATTCTGGTAGACTCGCCCTGGCGCCTAGCCAGGAGACGCTCCAAGTTGTTTACAGGTCAACTTCTCAACTTTTGTGAGCCTTTGAAGTTTTGCTGTACTATTATGTCACACATAACAAGGCTTTCAGGGATGGTAAATGGTTCCGCCTCAGTCGCTAACCCCGTCTGTTGCCACACCTGCTCCCGTAGACCCTAAAGGGCTTTGCTGCAAGACATGCAGTCCAAGCTTGCGTCCTTGATAGAGGACTTAAATGCGGAGAAGAACCTTCTGGCCAACAACCTTCCAACCGGTTGGTTGTGCGCCCTGTTGACGCTGAGGTAACCTACTCGCGTCTGCCAGTTGAGGTGGTTCCTCCTTCTGGCCAACAACCTTCCAACCGGTCGGTTGTGAGCCCTGTTGACGCTGAGGTAACCTACTCGCGTCTGCCAGTTAAGGTGGTTCCTCCACCGATGCGACCCAGTGTGGGTTGCCAGTCGCACGTTGACGTTAAGCTGGGACGCTCGGAGGTGGTTGTTGACATTCAGGACGTTCAACAACCAGCAGAGGTGACTTGTTGTGACGCAGTGCGTCAACCTCAGCAACCCGGTAGGGTGTTGACTGCACAACCCAGACAGTCTAGACAGTTTCGGGTTGACGCTGTACTTCCTCGCGCACCCATGGTTGTTGACAGTTCACAGACTGTGCAGCAGTTCCATGATTTTGCGTCCGGCTCCGTCACGCATCCACCAGTGCGACCGGATTCAGCGAGTCAGACGTTGCCCACTCCGTTGCCGTTTCCTCATCAGTTTCGGATGAGGAACCCTCTGATGAGGACGTTGCTGAACAAGACGATCAGCCCCCAGCCCTGCTATCCATCCAGAAGATGCTGAAGAAGGAACGCTGCCCAGTCAGGCTGTGGATGAGTCTGGTAGGGACACTGTCATCCGTGGATCAATTTGTGTCACTAGGAAGACTACACCTCCGTCCTCTTCTATACCATCTAGCTTTTCACTGGAAAAAGGACAAGGCGCTAGAAGCGGTCTCGATCCCGGTTTCCGGAAAGATAAAGTCTTGTCTGACTTGGTGAAAGGACTATATCAACCTTAGAGAGGGTCTTCCCCTGACTGTTCAGACTCCCAACCACGTTCTCTTCTCGGACGCATCGGACGTAGGCTAGGGTGCGACATTAGACGGTCGGGAATGCTCGGGATTATGGAACTCGAGTCAAAGGACAATGCATTTCAACTGCAAGGAGCTACTGGCAGTAAGTCTGACCTGGAAAAGCTTCAGGTCTCTCCTTCAAGGCAAGTGGTGGCGGTGAACTCGGACAACACCACGGCTTTGGAGTACATCTCCAAGCAAGGAGGGATCTACTCTCTGACCTTGTACGAGATTGCAAGGGTCCTCCTCACCTGGTCAAAAGGTCTAGACATATCACTAGTAACGAGGTTCTTCCAAGGCAACTTGAATGTCAGGGCAGATTGTCTCAGTCGGAAGGGGCAAATAATTCCAACAGAATGGACCCTCCACAAGGATGTAGGCTAGAGACTTTGGGCCACCTGGGGCCAGCCAACCATAGATCTCTTCGCAACCTCGATGACCAAGAGGCTCCCAATATTTTGCTCACCAATCCCGGACCCAGCAGCAGTTCATATAGATGCCTTTCTACTAGATTGGTCACATCTAGATCTATATGCATTCCCTCCGTTCAAGATTGTCAACAAGGTACTGCAGAAGTTCGCCTCTCTCGAAGGGACAAGGTTGACGCTAGTTGCTTCCCTCTGGCCCGCGAGAGAATGACTCACCGAGGTACTTCGATGGCTAGTAGACGTTCCCAGAACACTTCCCCTAAGGGTGGACCTTCTACGTCAGCCACGCGTAAAGAAGGTACACCAAAGCCTCCACGCTCTTCGTCTGACTGCCTTCAGACTATCGAAAGACTCTCGAGAGCTAGAGGCTTTTCGAAGGAGGCAACCAGAGCGTTTGCTAGAGCAAGGAGAATATCCACCCTTAGAATCTACCTATCGAAGTGGGAAATCTTCCGAAACTGGTGCAAGTCAGTATCCGTATCCTCGACCAGTACCTCTGTAACTCAAATAGCTGACTTTCTCTTATATCTGAGGAAAGAACGATCTCTTTCAGCTCCCACTATCAAGGGTTACAGAAGCATGTTGGCATCAGTCTTCCGTCACAGAGGCTTAGATCTTTCCAACAATAAAGATCTACAGGACCTCCTTAAGTCTTTTGAGACCACGAAGGAGCGTCGTTTGGTTACACCTGGTTGGAATTTAGACGTGGTACTAAGATTCCTTATGTCAGACAGGTTCGAACCGCTTCAATCAGCCTCCCTGAAAGATCTCACCTTTAAGACTCTTTTCCTGATATGCTTAACCACAGCTAAAAGAGTCAGTGAGATTCATGCCTTCAGCAAGAACATCGGATTCTCATCCGAAACGGCTACATGTTCTACAACTTGGTTTTCTAGCCAAACACGAGCTGCCTTCTCGGCCTTGACCAATATCGTTCGATATTCCAAACTTATCGTATGGTTGGAAATGAACTAGAAAGAGTATTATGTCCTGTAAGAGCTCTTAAGTTCTATTTAAAAACCTTTACGAGGCCCGTCTGAAGCTTTATGGTGTTCAGTTAAGAATCCATCTTTGCCTATGTCAGAGAATGCTTTATCCTATTTTATCAGACTGTTAATACGAGAAGCTCATTCCCATCTGAATGAGGAAGACCAAGCTTGGCTGAAGGTAAGGACACACGAAGTTAGAGCTGTCGCAACTTCCGTGGCCTTTAAACAAAATAGATCTCTGCAAGTATATTCGACGCAACCTATTGGAAAAGCAAATCAGTGTTCGCGTCTTTTATCTTAAGAATGTCCAGTCTCTTTACGAGAACTGCTACACTCTGGGACCATTCGTAGCAACGAGTGCAGTAGTGGTGAGGGCTCGACCACTACAATTCCCTAATTCCATAACCTTTTTTAATCTTTCTCTTGAAATGTTTTATTATTGTTTTTGGGTTGTCCGGAAGGCTAAGAAGCCTTTCGCATCCTACTTGATTTGGCGGGTGGTCAAAGTCATTTCTTGAGAAGCGCCTAGATTAGAGGTTTTGATGAGGACCTTTAGTATGGGTTGCAACCCTTCATACTTCAGCTCCTAGGAGTCGCTCAGCATCCTATGAGGATCGCGAGGCTCAGTAAGGAAGACGTACTTAAAAAGGCAGAGTAATTGTTCAAGTCGACTTCCTTACCAGGTACTTATTTATTTTATGTTTGTTATTTTGAATAACTGCTAAAATGAAATACGGAATACTTAGCTCATAATAATGTCAACATGTAATGCTGGTCTCTACCCACCCCCCTGGGTGTGAATCAGCTATATGATCATCGGGTAAGTTTAATATTGAAAAATGTTATTTTCATTAGTAAAATAAATTTTTGAATATACTTACCCGATGATCATAAATTAAAGGACCCACCCGTCCTCCCCAATAGAGACCCAGTGGACCGAGGAGAAAATTGGTTCTGTGTTGACATCGAGTACTTGAGTACCTACTTGACAGATGGCGCTGTTGATGTACACCCCCACCTGTATAGCGATCGCTGGCGTATTCCGCCCGTAGGTTTTTCTGTCGGGCAGCAGAGCTGACAGCTATATGATCATCGGGTAAGTATATTCAAAAATTTATTTTACTAATGAAAATAACATTTTTCCATGGAGGTAGACAATACGTATAAATGTGTTGTGTAATTAATAGTCACACTGTATTCTACTATTGTGTTTTTAGCCCCCATAGGTTAGTTAAAACATATCCAAATGGAGCAGCTGACACGATTTGTCTATGCTAGCTAAATCATTACCAACAAAACAGTGTATGAATACTAAATCATCAAACTTCTCTTTTATCTGGACATAATCCATGCTTTCATTTGTAATACAGTATTGCTCATAATATTGAACAGTCAATACCTATCACTTAGACCTGAACTGATTATCGTATATGTTTTTATGATTGAAATTTTGCTTTTACATTTCTCATGGTTTTATAATTTTCAGGTTGACTTGATATGCTGCTGATATTGAAGCAGTAAAGGATTTTTTGAACATTTGGTATAATTTTCTACAGATACAAATATGGCTAATGTGTTTATTCTTGATAATGGAGCTTACACAGTCAAAGGTGGATTTTCAAATCAAAATGAGCCCAGGTATGTTGCTTTACTAGTTCAGGTTTATTTACAATTATAGGATACAAGTTCAGGTTAATATGGTACTAGTAGATGTGTGATATGCTTAGTGTCATAGATGGATTGATTGCAAGATATCTGGCATCATAACCACCAGGGTCCTAGATGTATGGTACTTTACTCTATTTATAAGCATGCATGAGATATTAAATACACTAGTATAGATTTCAAGTTGGGTTCAAAATTAGCAAAAAGTAAGTATAAAATGTCAAAAGTCAGAAATGGAAGGATGTACCCATGTCTAAATGGTTATGCTATTTTCATTGACCTCTACATACAGCACATTTTATTTGTTTGTATGCATATGTAAACCCTTTGCCTTTAAGATGAGTTAATTTTTCAGCGTAGCGGGGATAGCCGTTAAATTCGTTATCGCTGTAGTTAATGACAGGTGGTTACCACTGGCTAGTAGCCCCTTCCCCATACTTTCCTGTCAGACACTTCACTTTTGTTTTTGGCCACAATAATGTAGTGGTTAGTAGACTGCCGATGGGTGTACCACACAGACTTGTTGTTCAGTATGATGAACCCACTCCAGCCGCACTACATTTCACAAGTTATTTTCTGTAAAAATACTACTGTATTGCTAGAATCCTGGGTAAGATTTCATTCAGGTATGATTTTCTACTAGGTTATATTTTTCTATTAAACAGATGAAGAATTACTTGACTATTAAGGTAAAGGCGTGAAATGGGTTAAGGTTATGTATAGGAAAGAAAAAACTTGAAATTAAAAAAAAATGTATTGATTTGGTGAATAAAAGAATAAGGAAAAATAACTTCATGTCCTATACATGATTTAAAAAAAAAAAAAAAATAATATACCCTGATAGAAAATTCACACCTATATTAAGGTACAGTATAGACCGACCAGCTGTTTGAAAAAATCTGACTGATTTTTACAAAAAATATTACAGAGTCAAGTATCACTCTTCTAAATTGTATGGCCCTGCTAAGGTTCGGCAAAGCCATTCCCAACAGCCACTTGCAAAACACTCCCTTTTTTTTTTGGAATAATCTTCAAGTAATATTTTCTGGTGGTTCAGCATCATTTATTATGATTATTATTATTATTGTTATTATTATTATTATTATTATTATTGTTGTTATTATTATTATTATTACTAGCCAAGCTACAACGCTAGTAGGAAAAGCAAGATTCTGTATGCCCAAGGGCTCCAACAGTGAAAAATAACCCAGTGACTAAAGGAAATACAGCAAGTAAATAAATGAACGATATAAGAAGTAATGAGCAATTAAGACAATATTTTAAAAACATTAAAACAGATACTTCATATATAAATTATTAAAAGACATGTCAGCCTGTTCAACAAAAACATTTGCTGCAAGTT